>NC_081408.1:654822720-655127720 GCF_030272615.1 Cryptomeria japonica
CAAGCTATTTTGAACTCTTTAGAAGTCTACTCTGTTAGAATTCTAGTCTGATTAAAGACTATTACAACAAGTTCTGTTAGGAACCGATCCTGCTAGGGATCACCCGGTTAAGGGTTAAACCCTTTTAGAGGTTACCTTGTTAAAGGATTTTATGAACTCAATGGCTTTGAGACACTCTGTTAAAGGATCTATAGCAAGCTGGTTAAAGCTACTAGGTTAAGGGATTTTCCAACTATTGAAGTTGTTAAAGATCAGCAGGTAATTACAATGATCTGGTAATAGCACTCAATGCCAATGCAGATCCGCTTTAGTTCCTTCCTTCTGCACACACACTATGCAGGTATCATTCCTCTTATCTGGTCTGACAAGAATCATGTATCTCTACACTTAGATACACACACAACATTTTCCAACAACCTCAACAAGAAAACATAGCATCGACCTATAGAACACAGATAGGTCGGCAGCATAAACCCTAAACCCTAAACACTTAGGTTAAGCAATTGATTTGTTCAATCCTGACCATTGAGGACTTTGCATTTGAATACAACGGTCTTGAACAGATCTCAAGACATTCTCCATCATTCATTCTTCATCGCTTCATGGAGGCGATAACCTATAACGCATTCTCCACCGTTTGCAAAGATTTTGCACATTCCTAAGTATATAGGATCAATCTTCTTCATGCAAGATCCTTCATGTACACGAGACTGATGTGGCAACACGATCTAATCTCCATTACAATGCTAACTCATCACACAATGTCATCAAGCTTGGAACACTTCAACCAAAAACCCTAAAGCTAAGACTACCAACTGGTAGTCCTACCACATTCCATGTACTAGTGCTCATTCCGACATACCGATTTTGGTTCACAACATCATACCGGTTCACTTGGACAAGCATAAAGCTTCACTTATTGTACATGTATCGATTTACACCACCATACTAGTTCTCTTTTCTAGTTGCTTAACCTCAATATACCAGTTCACTTCTCAACATATTGATATCAGTGACAACATACAATATCATCATGTCATCATACTCTTGCACATATGCCAACAATCTCCCCCTTTGGCATTGATGGCAATATACAAAGATATCACTCAACATCACATCTTCTCCCTATTGTTTCATATATCTTCCCTGCTTCACATCTTCTCCCCCTTTGACAATAATGCCAAAGTGGAGGCACAAGCTTCCTTGTTCCACTATGTTGCTCCCCCTGAGGAGTAGCATCCTTCAACACATCAATCCTAAAAAAGATTGGACACTGCAATACCTGACTTATGTGGAGAACATACTTTTTAGATCACCTCTTGAAGGGGCAACACCCCTAATTCACCTCTCAAATAGGTAAATGAAGCCTTTGGTAGAGACTTGGTGAATATGTCTGCTAACAGCTCCTTACTGGAAACATGTTCCAATGCCACCTCTTTGTTCTGAACCTTTTCCCTCAAGAAATGATACTTGAGTTCAAAGTGCTTGGTTCTAGCATGTAAAACAGGATTCTTGGAAATGCTAATTGCACTTGTATTGTCACAAAATATACTTACTAATTTAGATACAGGAACTTTGAAGCCATTCAAACATGTGTCATCCAAATAGTCTGGGTGCAATTCATAAAAGATGCAACATATTCCACCTCTATTGTAGACTGAGAGATACAACTCTTCTTTTTACTCATCCATGAGACCAGTCTACCACCGAGAAAGAATGTACCACTGGTTGTGCTCTTTTGATCATCTACATTACCAGCCCAATTAACATCTATGAACACTTTCAGGTTGAGCTCATTATTGTATGGATACCATTACCCATAGTCAATAGTTCCCTTCAGATATCTTAGAATTTGCTTGACTGCTACCAAGTGGGATTCTCTTGGGCTTTGCTGAAACTGAGTGGTAATACCCATTGTATGTGCAATATCCAGTCTGCTATGCACTACATAATGCAACTTACCAATCATTGATCGGTATTCCTTCTCATTCACCAGTACTGAGTCATCTTCTTTTGATAGTTTACAACCGGTCACCATTGGTGTACTAACCAGTTTATTGTCTTCCATACCAAAGGTCTTCAACACCTCTTTGACATACTTGGACTGAGTAATAAAGATTCCATCTTTCATTTGTTGAATCTGCAGTCCAATGAAGAGCTTCATCTCCCCTATGAGTGACATCTCAAATTCCTTCTTCATCTCATCGACAAAATCATGAATCATCTTGTCATCTCCTCCAAAGATGATGTCATTAATAATACTTCACAGATCACAATCTGATCTCCTTCTGATTTCAAGTAGATATTGCTATCTTCACTTGTTCTTTCAAATCCAATCTTCACAATATGGGAGTGCAAGCATTCATACCATGCTCTAGGTGCCTGCTTTAGTCCATACAAGGCTTTATGTAGCCTACACACCATATCACTATCTTCTGATAGGGCAAACCCATTTGGTTGCTCTGTATACACCTCCTCTTCAAGTATTCCATTTAGGAATGCAGATTTTACATCCATTTGGTATACCTTGAATCCTTTAAAACCTACATATACAGAAGCATACGAACTCCTTCCAATATGGGCTACTAGAGCAAAGGTTTCCTCCATAGTCTTCTCATTCTTGAGCATACCCCTTACACACCAGTCTGGCTTTGTTTCTTATCACTATCCCATCTTCATTCAGCTTATTTCTGAAAACCCATTTGGTACCAATGACATTTTATGCTCTGGTCTGGGTACCAAGGACCATGTACCATTATTTTCTATCTGATCAAGTTTCTCTTCCATTGCCTTGATCCAATCTTCATCTTTATGTGCTCTTTGAATGATTTAGGCTCAAATTCAGAGATCATACATGAGTTTTCTCTGACCTTTCTTCTTGTAAGGATTCCTGCATCCTTGTCTCCTATGATTTTTCTTTGGATCATGATTGAGTTTGACATACCTAGGTATATTCTTAATAGATTTCTCTTTCTTTTCTTCATCAGCATCTACCAGTGTAGGAGCATAGTTGCTGGTACTGGGCAAATTTGCAACTGGTTCCCAAAAGGTTACTACCGGTTCATCTCTGCTTGCTCACTATCGGTTTCCTTAGGTTTCCTAGAGTTTTCATCACCCTAACATTGATGCTTTCAACAATTCTCTGAGTCCTATTGTTGAAACATTTGAGAGCTTTGCTCTTAGTGGAATACCCTAGGAATATTCCCTCATCACATTTAGCATCAAACTTCTCTGATGTTCACTCCTCTTCATATAACATTTACTACTAAACACTCTAAAGTATCTTACCACTAGTGTCGTGCCAGTCCAGTACTCATAAGGAGTCTTATCCTTTCCTTTCTTGATGAGTACTCGGTTCATTGTGTAGAGTGCAGTGCTCACCGCTTCTCTCCAAAAGGTGTGAGCAACTTTTCCTTGGATCAATATAGTTCTAGCCACTTCAACCACAGTCTGGTTGTTCCTCTCTACTAAGACATTCTGTTGCCTATTGATGCCATTCTCTTCACAATATTTGATGAATTCACCAGAAGTCAATTCCCCTCCTTGATTAGTTCTAAGGCATTTGATTCTTCTACCACTTTCCTTTTCTACTAGTGCTTTGAAGGCTTTGAACTTTCCAAAATCTTCAGATTTGTCGTTCAAGAATGTGACTCACATCATTCTTGAGCAATCATCTATTAGAATCATAAAATACCTATCTCACTGCACACTCCTAGTTTTCATAGGACCACACAAATCAGTATACACAAGATCAAGTAAATTGTCAGTAGTGAAAGATTTACCTTTGAAGGTTGAGGAAGACATTTTACCCAGTTCACACTCTATACACAAAGGATTTTCAATTTTCTCAGCATAGGTAATCCTCTAACTACCTTGGTCTTACTGGCCTTCACAATGTTATCAAAGTTTACATGGCAAAGTCTCCTATGCCATATCCAGCTATCATCAAACTTAGCCAAAAGACATGTACTTATATTTGCATTCAGCTGAAATAAGTTACCTTTGGTCTGCATACCAATGGCCATCAATTCACCATTCTTTCCTTTGATTTTGCACACTCCATTTTTGAATTCTAGAGTGAGTCCACCATCATTCAGCTGGGCAACACTCAATAGATTGTGTCTGAGACCTTC
Organism: Cryptomeria japonica; assembly: GCF_030272615.1. NCBI lineage: Eukaryota > Viridiplantae > Streptophyta > Pinopsida > Cupressales > Cupressaceae > Cryptomeria > Cryptomeria japonica. The sequence goes on from NC_081408.1 coordinate 654,826,854, forward strand.
CACCCAATACACATTGTCAACACTGCTCTTTCCATTTAGAGAGATGGACCCTCTAACTTTGACCATACATGGTGCATCATTACCAAAAATGAACACACCACCATTATACTCTTCCAGGGATATAAACTTGCTTCAGTGACCAGTCATATGGTGAGAGCAACCACTGTCAATAATCCAATCATTAGAATTATCAAAACAGGAGAGAAGAGCCTTCTTGTTCGACACATCCTCCTTGACTGCAACAAACACAATATCTTCATTTTCTTCATCTTTTGATTCCTCATCTGTGACACCTTCATCAACTACTATAAAACAATTTCTCTGGTTTCCTCCTTTGAAATTCTTGAACCTTTCTAATTTGTCCTTGCTATAACCAGTAGGACAGTTTATAGTGATGTGTCCTATTTAGTTACAAGAAAAGAATTTCAAAGGAAGCTTACCTCTGTATTTGTCAATTCCATTAGGAAGTCTCTTGGCAAGAAGAGCTTCAAATTCCATTAGAATCTCCTCATCATCCATTTCTCTGCTCTTTCTTGATTCATCGCTGGTGCTTACTTCTTTTCCTTTTCTGGATGGTGCAGCAGATGCTCTAAAAGCTAATTCGATCTTTTGAACACTGCCATCAAAACTATTTAGCTCATAGGCTGTCAACTTTGTAATGATGGAGTCTAGGTATACCTTAGTCTTGTCTATTGATCTCAACTCCTAAATAGCAGCAACCCTTATTGCATAGACCGGTAATAAGGATCTCAAAAATTTGCTGGCAACAGTGGAATCTTCCATTTACCACCTACACTCTTGATATCTCCAACAACAGTTTTGATCTGTATTCCATATTGTTGAATGGTCTCACCTTCAACCATCCGCATGTCTTCAAACTTCCCTCTAAGGCTTTCTTCCTTAGCTTGTTTTACATGTTCATCACCTCCATAGATATTCTCAAGAGTATCCCATACTTCTTTGGGATTGTCTTTATCGTAGACATCAGTAAACTCAATGTCAGATAAGCTACTGATTAAGGCTTCCATGACTTGCCCATTCTCCTGAATCTCTCTCTTTTGGTCATCGGTGAGAGTACCGGCAAGGATAACATAAACATTCTCAACATAGCTCCAATGTCGAGAACCCATGCTTCTGATGTATATCTTCTTCCTATCCTTCCATATTTTAAAGTTATCTTTGTTGAACTTTCGACCTTCCCTCTTCATCATTACAATAGGATCTTTCCCTCAAGCGGTTAAGCTTACAACACAGAGGACCTAGAGGACACTCTGATACCAATTGATAACTCAATGATGAAAAGTGAGTACCAAACCGGTACTGAGAGGTGGTGGTGAATCAATACAGGCACAAAAACAAAAACTTCTCCTGAACCGGTTTGATTGCAAACTGTAAACTACTGGCAATCTCTAACATCTGTCCAAACAAGAATACTGTCAATTAAACACAGTGCAACTATGAAAGACATGAACCAGTAAATCTTCTTAGCTTTCCACACAACCTACATCCTCATTTCCACTTTGTCCTTATGCATAAACAGATAATCTATCTTCAGAAATATAATAACTTGCTAGGTCAACATGATTTACCACTTGACAGAAAACAAAAAAGCATCACATGAAAAAGACATCACATATGACACACACATTTTTCACGTCGAAACCCAACTAGGAAAAACCATGGTGGGGATGAATACCCACAAGTTGTTTTGAACTCTTTAGAAATTTGCTCTCTTAGAAGCCTAGTCTGGTTAAAGACTGTTACAACAAGTTGTATTAGGAACTGATCTTATTAGGGATCACCCGGTTAAGGGATGGCTAGAATACCTAGTTAAGGGTTAAACCCTGTTAAAGGTTACCTTGTTAAAGGGTTTTATGAACTCAATGGCTTTGAGTCACCATGTTAAAGGATTTATAGCAAGCTAGTTAAAGCTACCTGGTTAAGGGATTTTCCAACTGTTGAAGTAGTTAAAGATTAACAGGTATTACAATGATTTGGTAATAGCACTCAATGCCAATGCAGATGCGCTTTAGTTCCTTCCTTCTACACACACACTATGCAGGTGTCAATCCTATTATTTGGTCTGGTAAGAATCACATATCTCTGCACTTAGATACTTACACAACATTTGCCAACAACCTCAACATGAAACACAACATCGACCTTAAAGAACACAGATAGGTCGGCAGCATAAACCCTAAACCCTAAACACTTAGATTAAGCAATTGATCTATTTAATCCTGACCATTGAGCACTATGTATTTGAATACAATGGTCTTGAACAGATCTCAAGACATTCTCCATCGTTCATTCTTCACTGCTTCATGGAGCGAATAACCCATCATGCGATCTCCACCATTTGCAAAGACTTCGCACATTCCCAAGGTAGATAGGATCAATCTTCTTCATGCAAGATCCTTCATGTGCACGAGAGTAACATGGAAACACGATCTGATCTCCATTACAATGCTAACTCATCACACAATGTCATCGGGCTTGGAACACTTCAACCAGAAACCCTGAAGCTAAGACTACCAACTGGTAGTCCTACCACATTCCATGTACCGGTTCTCATTCCGACATATTGGTTCCAGTTCACAGCATCATATCGGTTCACTTGGACAAGCATACCGCTTCACTTATTGCACATGTACAGGTTTACACCACCATATCGGTTCTCTTTGCCAGTTGCTTAACTTCAATATACCATTTCACTTCTGAGCATATTGACATAAATGACAACATACAATGTCATCATGTCATCATACTCTTGCACATATGCCAACAATCTCCCCCTTTGGCATTGATGGCAATATACAAAGATAACACTCAGCATCACATCTTCTCCCTATTGCTGCAGATATCTTCCCCACTTCACATCTTCTCCCCCTTTGACAACAATGCCAAAGTGGACACACAAGCTTCCCTATTCCACTATGTTGCTCCCCTTGACAAGTAGCATCCTTCAACACATCAATTCTGAAAAAGATTGGACACTGCAATACTTGACTGATGTGGAGCACATACTTTTAGTTCACCTCTTGAAGGGGCAGCACCCCTAATTCATCTCTCAAATAGGTAAATGGAGCCTTTGGTAGAGGCTTGGTGAATATATCGGCTAACTGCTCCTTACTAGAAACATGTTCCAATGCCACCTCTTTGTTCTAAACCTTTTCCCTCAAGAAATGATACTTGAGTTCAAAGTGCTTGGTTCTAGCATGTAAAACTGGATTCTTGGAAATGTTAATTGCACTTGTATTGTCACAGAATATACTTACAGGTTCAAATATAGGAACTTTGAAGCCATTCAATACATGCTTCATCCAAATAGTTTGGGTGCACTTCATAAAAGTTGCAACATAATCCACCTCTATTGTAGACTGAGAGATACAACTCTGCTTTTTACTCATCCATGAGACCAGCCTACCACCGAGAAAGAATGCACCACCGGTTATGCTCTTTCGGTCATATACATTACCAATACAATCAGCATATGTGAACACTTTCAGGTTGAACTCATTATTGTATGGATACCATAACCCATAGTCAATAGTTCCCTTAAGATATCTAAGAATTTTCTTGACTGCTACCAAGTGGGATTCTCTTGGGCTTTGCTAAAACCGAGCGGTAATACCCACTACATGTGCAATGTCCGGTCTTCTATGCAGTATATGATGCAACTTACCAATCATTCATCGGTATTCCTTCTCATTTACTAGTGCTGAGTCATCTTCTTTTGATAGTTTGCAACCGGTCACCATTGGTGTACTAATCAATTTACTATCTTCCATGCCAAAGGTATTCAACACCTCTTTGACATACTTGGACTGAGTAATAAATATTCCATGTTTCATTTGTTGAATTTGTAGTCCAATGAAGAACTCAATCTCCACTATGAGTGACATCTCAAATTCCTTCTTCATCTCATCGGCAAAATCATGACTCATCTTGTCATCTCCTCCAAAGATGATGTCATCAACAAATACTTCACAGATCAAAATCTGATCTCCTTCTGATTTCAAGTAGATATTGCTATCTTCACTTGTTCTTTCAAATCCAATCTTGACAAGATGGGAGTGCAAGTGTTCATACCATGCTCTAGGTGTCTGCTTTAGTCCATACAAGGCTTTATGTAGCCTACACACCATATCACTATCTTCTGATAGGGCAAACCCATCAGGTTGCTCTATATACACCTCCTCTTCAAGTATTCCATTTAGGAATGTAGATTTTACATCCATTTGGTATGCCTTAAATCCTTTAAAACCTACATATGCAAGAAGCATATAAACTACTTCAAATCTGGCTACTAGAGCAAATGTTTCTCCATAGTCTTCTCCTTCTTCTTGAGCATACACCTTACACACCAGTCTGGCTTTGTTTCTTATCACTGTGCCATCTTCATTCAGTTTATTTCTAAAAACCCATTTGGTACCAATGACATTTTTATGCTCTGGTCTGGGTACCAAGGACCATGTACCATTATTTTCTATCTAATCAAGCTCCTCTTCTATTGCCTTGATCCAATCTTCATCTTTATGTGCCTCTTTGAATGATTTAGGCTCAAATTCAGAGATCATACATGATTTTTCTTTGACCTTTCTTCTTGTAAGGATTCCTACATCCTTGTCTCCTATGATTTGCTTTGGATCATGATTGACTTTGACATACCTAGGTATATTCTTAACAACTTCATCTTGCTTTTCTTCATCATCCTCATCTTCATCAACATCTATCGGTGTAGGAGCACAGTTGCTGGTACTAGGCAAATTTGCAACCAGTTCCCAGAAGGTTACTACCGGTTCATCTCCTACTTGCTCACTACCTATTTCCTTAGGTTTCCCAAAGTTTTCATCAACCCTAACATTGATGCTTTCAACAATTCTCTGAGTCCTATTGTTGAAACATTTGAGAGCTTTGCTCTTAGTGGAATACGCTAGGAATATTCCCTCATCACATTAGCATCAAACTTGCTCTGATGTTCACTCCTCTTGATATAACATTTACTACCAAACACTCTAAAGTATCTTACCAATGGTGTCTTGCCAGTCTAGTACTCATAAGGAGTCTTATCATTTCCTTTCTTGATGAGTACTTGGTTCATTGTGTAGACTGCAGTGCTCGCCGCTTCTCTCCAAAAGGTGTGAGCAACTTTTCCCTGGATCAGCATAGTTCTAGCCGCTTCAACCACAGTTCAGTTGTTCCTCTCTACTAAGCCATTCTGCTATGGATTCTAGGGAGCAGACAATTGCCTCTTGAATCCATCTTCTTCACAATATTTGTTGAATTCACCGAAAGTGAATTCCCCTCCTTGATCAGTTCTAAGGTATTTGATTCTTCTACCACTTTCCTTTTCTACCAGTGCTCTGAAGGCTTTGAACTTTCCAAAAGCTTCAGATTTGTCTTTCAAGAATGTGACCCAAATCATTCTTGAGCAATCATCTATTAGAATCATAAAATACCTATCTCCCTGCACACTCCTAGTTTTCATAGGACCACACAAATCAGTATGCACAAGATCAAGTAAATTGTCAGCAGTTAAAGATTTACCTTTGAAGGTTGAGGAAGACATTTTCCCCAATTGACACTCTCTACACAAAGGATTTTCCAGTTTTCTTAGCACAGGTAATCCTCTAACTGCCTTGGTGTTATTGGCCTTCACAATGTTATCAAAGTTTACATGGCAGAGTCTCCTATGCTATATCTAGCTATCATCAAACTTAGCCATAAGACATGTACTTATATTCGCAGTCAGCTGAAATAAGTTACCTTTGGTCTGCATATCGGTGGCCATCAATTCACCATTCTTTCCTTTGATTTTCCACACTCCATTTTTGAATTCCAGATTGAGTCCACCGTCATTCAGCTGGGCAACACTCAATAGATTGTGTCTAAGACCTTCCACCCAACACACATTGTCAGCACTACTCTTTCCATTTAGAGAGATGGACCCTCTGCCTTTCACCATACATGGTGCATCATTACCAAAATGAACCACACCACCATCATACTCTTCCAGGGATATAAACTTGCTTCGATCACCAGTCATATAGTGAGAGCAACCACTGTCAATAATCCACTCATTGGAATTATCAGAGTAGGAGACAAGAGCCTTCTTGTCTGACACATCCTCCTTGATTGCAAAAAACATAATATCTTCATTTACTTGATCTTTTGATTCCTCATTTGTGACACCTTCATCAACTGGTACAAAATAGTTTCTCTGGTTTCCTCCTTTGAATTTCTTGAACCTTTCCGGTTTGTCCTTGCTATCACCATTAGGACAGTTTATAGTGATGTGTCCTATCCAGTTACAAGAAAAGCATTTCAAAGGAAGCTTACCACTGTATTTGTCGGTTCCCTTAGAAAGTCTCTTGGCAAGAAAAGCTTCAAATTCCATTAGAATCTCCTCACCATCCATTTCTCTGCTCTCTCTTGGTTCACTATTGGTGCTTACTTCTTTTCCTTTTATGAATGCTGCAGCAAATGCTCTAAAAGTTGATTCGATCTTTTGAACACTGTCATCAAAACTATTTAGCTCATAGGCTATGAACTTTGCAATGATGGAGTCTAGCGATACCTTAGTCTTGTCTATTGATCTCAAATCCTGAATAGCAGCAATCCTTATTGCATAGACCAGTAATAAGGATCTCAAAACTTTGCTGAGAATAGTGGAATCTTCCATTTTACCACCTACACTCTTGATATCTCCAACAATGGTTTTGATTCATATTCCATATTGTTGAATGGTCTCACCTTCAACCATCCACATGTCTTCAAACTTCCCTCTAAGGCTTTATTCCTTAGCTTGTTTTACATGTTCATCACCTCCATATATATTCTCAAGAGTATCCCATACTTCTTTTGGATTGTCTTTATCATTGACATCAATAAACTCAATGTCAGATAAGCTACTGATTAGGGCTTCCATGACTTGGCCATTCTCCTGAATCTCTCTCTTTTGGTCATCGGTGAGAGTACCGGTAGGGATAACATAAACGTTCTCAACATAGCTCCAATGTTGAGCACCCATGCTTCTTATGTATATCTTCTTTCTGTCCTTCCATATTTTAAAGTTATCTCTGTTGAACTTTTGACATTCCCTCTTCATCATTACAATAGGATCTTTCCCTCAAGCGGTTAAGCTTACAACATAGAGGACCTAGAGCACACTCTAATACCAATTGATAACTCAATGATGAAAAGTGAGTACCAAACCAGTACTGAGAGGGGGTGGTGAATCAGTACAGGCACAAAAACAAAAACTTCTCCTGAACCAGTTTGATTGCAAACTGTAAACTACTGGCAATCTCTAACACCGGTCCAAACTAGACTACTACCGGTTAAACACAGTGCAACTGTGAAAGACATGAACCGATCAATCTTCTTATCTTTCCACACAACCTACTTCCTGATTTCCACTTTGTTCTTTAAATAGATAATCTATTATTAGGAATATAATAACTTGCTAGATCAACAAGATTCACCACTTGATAGAAAACAACAAAGCATCACATTTTTCACAAACATTTTTCACGTGGAAACCCAACTGGGGAAAACCACGGTGGGGATGAATACCCACACAAGCTATTTTGAACTCTTTAGAAGTCTGCTCTCTTAGAAGACTAGTTCGGTTAAAGACTGTTACAACAGGTTTTGTTAGGAACCGATCCTGTTAGGGATCACCCGGTTAAGGTATGGCTAGAATACCCGGTTATGCGTTAAACCCTATTACAGGTTACCTTGTTAAAGGATTTTATGAACCCAATGGCTTTGAGTCACCCTGTTAAAGGATTTACAGCAAGCTGGTTAAAGCTACCCAGTTAAGGGATTTTCCAAGTGTTGAAGTAGTTAAAGATTAACAGGTATTACAATGATCTGGTAATAGCACTCAATGCCAATGTAGATCTATTTTAGTTCCTTCCTTCTGCACACACACTATGCAGGTATCAATCCTCTTATCTGGTCTCGCAAGAATTGCGTATCTCTGCACTTAGATACACACACAACATTTGCCAACAACTTCAACATGAAACACAACATCGACCTTATAGAACATAGATAGGTCGGCAGCATAAACCCTAAACCCTAAACACTTAGGTTAAGCAATTGATCCGTTCAATCCTGACCATTGAGCACTTTGCATTTGAATACAACGGTCTTGAATAGATCTCAAGACATTCTCCATCGTTCGTTCTTCCCCGCTTCATGGAGGCGATAACCCATCACGCATTCTCCACCATTTGCAAAGACTTCACACATTCCTAAGTATATAGGATCAATCTTCTTCATGCAAGATCCTTCATGTGCATGAGATTGACGTGGCAACAAGATCTAATCTCCATTATAATGCTAACTCATCACACAATGTCATCAAGCTTGGAACACTTCAATTGGAAACCCTGAAGCTAAGACTACCAACCGGTAGTCCTACCACATTCCATGTATCGGTTCTTGTTCTGACATACCGGTTCCGATTCACATCATACCGGTTCACTTGGACAAGCATACTGCTTCACTTATTGCACATGTACCATTTTACACCACCATACCGATTCTCTTTGCCAATTGCTTAACTTCAATATACTGGTTCACTAACTTCAATATACCAGTTCACTTCTCAGCATATTGACATCAATGACAACATAAAATATCATCATGTCGTCATACTCTTGCACATATGCCAACATCTCTCTCTCTCTCTCTCTCTCTCTCTCTCTCTCTCTCTCTCTCTCTCTCTCTCTCCCTCCTTTTCCCAATCTCCCTCTCTCTCCCTCTCCCTCTCTGCCTCTCCATCCATCTCTCTCTCTCTCTCTCTCTCTCTCTCTCTCTCTCTCTCTCTCTCTCTCTCTCTCTCTCTCTCTCTCTCTCCTTTTTCCAATCTCCCTCTCTCTCCCTCTCCTTTTCCTAATCTCTCTCTCTCTCTCTCTCTCTCTCTCTCTCTCTCTCTCTCTCTCTCTCTCTCTCTCTCTCTCTCTCTCTCTCTCCTTTTCCTAGTTCTACATAACCCATACGGGTTATGTAGAACTAAGGCCAAAATGTCTAGTTTTACATAGCCCATACGGGTTGTGAGAAATTGCGAACATTCACATTAAAGGTTTCCATAACCCGTACAGGTTGTGGTAAAATATTAATATATTTTAGTCCCAACTGCCTAAAACCAGCATTGCAAGTTGTTTGAAGGCCCCACTTATTTTGCACATGATTTTTTAGGACAGTAATAGTAGGGTTTTCATATTTTTTTGTCACTTTTGCTTTGAAATGATTGATTTGTCTTGTATATTGGATTGTTTTTTATGTTATTTTATCATTGTTACTTTATATTATAAATAAATGATGATCATTTGTTGTTTTTTTGCTTTGATCATGATTGATTTGTCTTGTATTTTGGTTTGTTTTGAAGTTATTTTATTATTGTTACTTTAGATTATAACAAAATGATGATCATTTGTTGTTTTTTTTCTATTTGATTATGGATCGTCATCATGTTGTTATGTGTAGGACAATGGGAAAGAACAAGAGAGGAACAAATGAACAAAGAGAGGCAGCAAAAGAAAGACAAAGGGAGCGTATGAGGAGATTACATGAAGGTACATCATCTAATGCACCTAATGAAAGTGATGAAGATTCAACAAATGAAATTGATATGATGAATGCACCAAATCAAAATGATCAACATACACCAATTCAAATACATGTGATGAATGCACCTAATGAATGCAATGAACATACACCATTTGAAAATGATTCAATGAATGTACATGTTAATGAAATTGAAGAAGATATACCATTTGAATTTGATGTGATCAATACACATAATGCACCTAATGAAAATGAAGAGCATGCACCAATCTTAACACCTCTTATAATAATTCATAGAAAGCCAAAGTTCCTAACAGATATTGATGAAAATATTGTGAAGCCAATGCATGATAAAATTTCCGAAAGAACTTGTAGAAGAACGATTAGAAGAATTTGGAATAACTATTTTGAAAACTTAAATCAAAGTGGAAGATGCCAATTAGTTGTTGAAATGATTAAAAATCTGAAATTTAGAGAGACAATTAAAATTTTGGGGTTAAGAACATCCGAAAATAATAGTGAAAGAACCATTGTGAGAAATCTTTTTGATGCATACCAAGCCATTGGTTTGAAATCAAGCACTAAAGATGCTAATGTTACTCGTTGTGTCCTCACATCAACCATTATGGGAAAGGAAATGAAAAAACCTCATTTAATAAGCAAAACAAGCAAGTCATTAAGGATAAGTAGAACCACATTACACTATGCCTTAAAGAGGCGAGAGAAAATCGAGGATCCTAACAATAATTCTCTTTGGGCATTCTCGGGTAGACTCCCATGCAAGGACAAGGTTGTTGTTGATGCACTAAGAATGTTAATTGAGAAATATTGGCATGACAACACAAGGGTTTCACCCAACCAAAGAGATGTTGTTAGAAGGCAAATTGGAATTAGTAATCGTGAGCCACATCCAAAACACTATTTAGATACAACTCAAACACAATTTTATGAAAGGTTTCTTCAAAGCTTTCCTCATATTAAAATTAGTCAAATATTTTTTGAGATGACATAACCATTTTATGTTAATATTAATCATGCACGTACTACATGTTGTTGTAGGGTCCATGTTGAATTCTCCATGCATTATGCTATTTATCGCTATATATGTTGTACTTTGCACACTAAAGATGTTTTGCAGGAATATGGTCTACAAGCACCTCCTAAGTCAGCGAGAGAATTTATTTCAAGTGTACTATGTAGATGAGACGATGGGTGCATTTACTATAAGATGATGTGTTTGAGAGGTTTTTATCCTACATGTGGCGGTTTGCAACAATTGCATAGATGCCTACATCTGGATAGCACACATGAAATTGGTAAGGAACTAGTTTCTATTGGAAAATACAATTCAGTCACATATGGTGTTAAAGATGGAAAAGAATTAAAGAGGTATGAGTTAGTGAAAAGGGATATATACATAGCTGATTTTATGATGTTTCAAGAGAAACTAGTGTATGAGTACATAGGTCACACACATAGAGCTAGGTGGTTAGATGAGAAATTAAATTTGTGTAAGGACACTTTCCCCCTCGACACTATTATCTATGTCATTGATTTTTTTGAGAATTATACACTAAAGCCACAAAATGAAGTACAATCTATGTATTACCACTCTACAAAAGTTACATTTTTTGTACACATAGCATTCATGCATGCACATGATAGCACCAAGGAGGACTGAAAGGTTATAAGAGAATATCACTTGTATATCAGTGATGATCGTACTCATTCCTCAGAGTTTGAGCAAGGATGGTTTACAGTCTTCTATGATATTTTAAGGGAAAGAGTTATAAGATACAACCAACACTTAATATGGTCCGACAATTGCACTGCACAATTCAAGAATGCAAGGATGTTATACTGGTTGACTAGGATGCATATGACAAGTGGTGTGAAACATTTTTGGAATTTCATTGAGGTAGGGTATGGAAAGGGAGAGCATGATGGTGTGGGAGCATGTGTGAAAATAGCTCTTACAAGAGAGGAATTGAAGTATGAAGGTGGTGCAATATTAATAGATGCAGAAACAATTGTGCAATGTTGTAACTCTACGATGGGACCTAGTAATGCAAGTAAGTCTATGGTTTTTAGATATTTTTTGTTAATACATGAATCTAACTTTGAAAACTATCTATATTGTTGTACACTTACTAGATCAAGTGACATGCATTCATTTAGAAGTTTAAATGCAACATCACTAGTTATTTATACTAGACAGATTGCATGCTTTTTCTCTTCATGTATGCATTTTGTGTGGGATGAATGTGAATCAAAAGAGTGGGTTGACCAATGGCCTTGTAGAACTTTTCAAACCCTAGATAAATATCAACTTCCTATAGCACTACAAATGAAGATTCAAGCATCAATGGATTTTGACCATGTATCAGACATAGTTGAGCCAGGTAAAGGGTTGCAATTTGCTACAATTTTAAGCTCAATTTATTTAGTACTAACTTATGCTAATTTTGGTATTAACTTATATCCTTCTATTAAATGCAAGTCATGTATATGCAGTTATTGTGGATGAGAACAACAAAGAAGGAACAGATTAATTTTTGTGTCATTGTATTGAGGCCAAAAGAAATTGACTTCTACAATGGTTGATGGAGAGGGTATTGAGTACCCAATAGGATCTGTTGTTGTGACAGGGACGTGGCTTAGAAGGTACTGTTGTTGTGTCGAGTTGTATTGAGACCTCTTAAACTCATTTATTTAGTGCAATCATTGTATTGATTTTGGCATTAACTTATCCTTCTATAAAATGCAGGTACCCTATCAAAAATTCTAATGCCTCGTTGTTTGAGGACTTTGAGACACATAGACATATTCTTCATTACTCAAACCTTCTTGTTGCAACAAATATTCATTTGACTAAATATCATGGTAGACCTCTTAACAAGGATTTGTGGAAAGTTCGTGAATCTAACCACGAGGCAATACTTGAGAAACTAAGGGTTGGAGCTGATCTAGAAGGTTCACTTGATTGATTTTGGGCCATCTAGAAGAATGATTCTACAATATGGTAGAATAATTTTGACAATTTTGTATATATAATTTTCTAAACGTTGTAACTTTTTTTTTTGGATGTGCTCTACATACATATGAGTTGTAATATGCATATAATTTATAATGTGCATATGTAGATGCCAAATTTTGTATATAAAAACATCAATGATTTGTAATGTGCATATCTAGATGCTAAATTTTGTATAAAAACACAACAATGAGTTGTAATGTGCATATCTAGATGCTAATTTTTGTATAAGAAAACAAAGAGTTGTAATTTGCATATTTAGATGCAAAATCTTGTAAATATAAATAGTAATGAGCTTGATCGTTTATATTAGATGCCAAATTTTATATATGAAAGTGTCCAAGGGGCTGATTTGCAAATTTTGAGAGCCCAAATTTGTACCAATTGATTATAAATACATTTGTAATAAACTTGTACCATTTGATTATAAATTTGTACTATTTGATTATAAATAATTGTGTCTGATTCTAACATATCTTAAATAACCTGCAAATGGGTATCTGAATATACAATTTTTTCCCAAGTGTTTTGGGAAAGTTTTCAGTTATTGTTCAATTACCCGATTTGAAGGGATAGTAGGAATAGTCCAAAACCAAGACAGACCCTTTTATGGAGTGACAACATGACCCCATAGGTTCAAATGGATTGTCCATAAGTGCCACAATCTCGGAGTTACGCGATGTCAAAGTTTGACTATTTTTCTACTTTGAGCGCTCAAGGGAAAACATCGCTATGAGGTGGCTCAGAATAATCGGACGTCTTGGGGAGAGAGACAAGGGCATACCTAGCATAAACCCAACCACTCGTATGTGCTCGCACTGACAGTTCATTCCGACAACGAGCAGAATAAAAGATGCACTATTTTGCCACCTCTCAGTAACAATTTTTTATGCGATAGAAAAAATCTCACCACAAGAAAATGGAATCAAGTTGTCCAAAACCGAGAGAGAATTTTTTAGGCAATGACAAAATGACCCTATAGGTTCAAACGGATTGTCCATAAGTGTCATGGTCTCTGAGTTATGCATCATCAAAGTTTGATCATTTTTCCCACTTTGAGCACTCAAGGGAAAACGTCGCTACGAGGTGGCTCAGAATGATCAGACGTCTTGGGGAGCAAGACAAGGGCACACCTAGCATAAACCCGGCAACCTAGACATGCTCGTGTTGAGGTTTGTTCCCACAATGACTGGAATGAAAGATGCACTATTTCGCCACCTCTCACTAACGATTTTTGATGCGACAAAAATAATCTCACCACAAGAAAATGGAATCAAGTTGTCTGAAACCAACAGAGGATTTTTTAGGCAGCAAAAACATGGCCCCATAGGTTCAAATAGGTTGTCCATAAGTTCCACGATCTCTGAGTTACGCAACGTTAAATTTTGATCATTTTTTCCATTTTGAGCACTCAAGGGAAAACGTCGCTACGAGGTGGCTCAAAATCATCAAACATCTTGGGGAAAGAGACAAGGGCACACCTAGAGTAAACTTGGCCACCCAAATGCGCTCATGTTGACTGTTCGGTCCCACGACGAGCAGAATGAAAGATGCACTATTTTGCCACCTCTCACTAACAGTTTTTTATGCAATAGAAAAATCTCACCACAAGAAAATGGAATCGAGTTGTCCAAAACCAAGAGAGGATTTTTTAGGTAGTGATAATACAACTGCATAGGTTCAAATGGATCATCCATAATTGCCATGATCTCCGAGTTACACGATGTAAAAGATTGACTATTTTTCCACTTTGAGTGCTCAAGGGAAAATATTGCTACTAGGTGGATCAGAATGATCAGACGTCTTGGGGAGTGATAAAAGGACACACCTAACATAAACCTAGCCACCTAGACATGCTTGTGCTGACGGTTTGTTCCCACGATGAGCAGAATGAAAGATGCACTATTTTGCCACCTCTCACTAACGGTTTTTGATGCGACAGAAAAAATATCACCACAAGAAAATGGATTCAATTTGTTTGAAACCAAGAGAGGATTTTTTAGGAAGAGACAACATGACCCCATAGGTTTAAACAGATCATCGTAAGTGCCACGGTATCCAGTTACCCGATGTCAAAGTTTGACTATTTTTTCCACTTTGAGCGCTCAAGGGAAAACATCGCTACGAGGTTGCTCTAAATGATTGGACATCTTAGGGAGTGAGACAAGGGTACATCTAGTGTAAACCCATCCACCTGGATGTGCTCATGCTGACGGTTTGTTCCCACGATGAGCAGAACGAAAGATGCACTATTTTGCCACCTCTCATTGACAGTTTTTGATGCGATAGAAAAAATCTCACCATGAGAAAATGGAATCGAGTTGTCCAAAACTAAGAGAGGTTTTTTTAGGTAGAGAAATAATAAGCCCATACATTCACATGGATCATCCATAAGTGCCATTGTCTCCGAGTTACATGATGTCAAAATTTGACCAATTTTTCCACTTTAAGCGCTCAAGGGAAAACGTCGCTACAAGGTGGCTTAGAATGATTAGACATCTTGGGGAGCAAGAAAAGGGAACACCTAGCATAAAACTAACCACCCAAACATTCTCGCACTGATGGTTCATTCCCACAATGAGCAGAACGAAAGATGCACTATTTTGCCATCTCTCACTGATGGTTTTTGACGGTTTTTGATGCAACAAAAAAAATCTCACAACAAGAAAACGGAATCGAGTTGTCCAAAACTAAGAGAGTATTTTTTAGGCATAAATAACACAGCCCCATAGGTTCACACAGATCATCTATGAGTGCCATGGTCTCAAAGTTACGCGATATCAAAGTTTGACTGTTTTTCCACTTTGAGC
Source organism: Cryptomeria japonica (assembly GCF_030272615.1). Classification (NCBI taxonomy): domain Eukaryota; kingdom Viridiplantae; phylum Streptophyta; class Pinopsida; order Cupressales; family Cupressaceae; genus Cryptomeria; species Cryptomeria japonica. Next base: position 654,842,280 of record NC_081408.1, read on the forward strand.
GCTCAAGGGAAAACATCGCTACGAGGTGGCTCCAAACGATCGAACGTCTTGGGGAGTGAGACAAGGGCACACCTAGCATAAACCCAACCATCTAGATACACTGATGGTTCATTCCCATGATGAGAAGAATGAAAGATGCACTATTTTTCCACCTCTCACTGACGGTTTTTGACAAAAGAAGAAATTATTGGTTTGATTTGATGTTAAAATGATTGCTTCAATTCTTCTTTTATAGGCGATTTGTATGAATAGGTGTGTCTCTTACCCTAAGGCTGACTTGTTATGGAATAAAATTTAAATGAAAACCTTACCTAAGCCGACTCATCCTTAGATAAATTTCAAATCTACTTTGTGTGCTCAAATCTTGTATTAATTGGTTCTTGAAATAATGAACTTCGCTCCATAAGCATGAGTTTATGAAATAATAACTTCACACCAATCTCTTCATGCACGAAGGACTCAAAGCAAATTCACTCAGTCAAAATACACAATATCAACATTATTGGTGTCGCTACTTGGGTATACACAATATGAGCCATAGATAGTTTAAAAGTATATGCCATATGAGTTACAAGTAATGAACAAATTGGATCACATTTCAAGACATATACACAATGAACAAGTTTGATCACATTTCAATAGCAAATAACTAAGTTTCAATAATATCAAATCTCATATATATCAATGAACAAATTGGATCTAATATCAAGTTTCATATATATCAAAATGAACAATAATCGTGTACATATCAAAAAATGGCATAGATGCCAAATCAATAATAGTTACAAAAATGTGGCAAGTGCCATTTCTGTCAAAGTTGATATATACATATACAAATGTTGAATATATAAAAAAATTGGTCCTTCAATGACCACAACTATAACTATATGTCTCTATCGGTATCTATGACTGTGGCAGATCATCAAAATCGAGCCTCTTCGAAGCAGTACGTGGCTCTACAAGTGGTTGCACAAGGACAATTCAAATGTCGAATCAGATATATTTTCTCAATATAACATCAAAATAACTAAATAGTTAACTCTAAATTGATTGAAGTTGAAATGTTGATTACCTCATCTCTATCTTCTGAAATTTGGTGAGGCTGAGGATCCGTGGGATGTCCTGAAGGGGGCTGTAACTGGTAAAACAATATTAATGCATGTTAATAACATATATGTCAAATAACACATAATAACTAAAAATTAATAGACTAAAAAACTAAATCATACCGAAGCCTTAGATGGATGTGTTGTGGTCATAGAGGCAAAGTCATAGATGAATCAATTACGACCATTTCCTACATACATGGTAAGTGATCCAAAAGGAGTTAACTAGAGGGTTTCAACTCCGTTGTGCACTTAGTGAAAAGGAGTTGGTCTAAGACAAACATACCTTTTCCCTCGGTCGTGTTGGATCCCATAATATACATGTAGGACTTCTATTGAAATGGAATGGTAGAATAACAGTAGAAAGTTTGGAAGGGGCCTATAATAGGTTAAAGATAATTATACAACTTAATAACCCAAAGTTTTTGACAAATTAGATAAAACAAATATTTTTTACATATGTAAAACAAATGCACACTAAAACCTCATATAGTTCTCCAGTAACCTTAGGAGGCCTAGTCAAATCTGATGCAGCTATTACCATTTCCTATATGAAAAATGATAACATATGATATAGACATAAAAGGATTTAGTTATTTCAAACAAGCAAGAATGCAATCCAAAGTGAATATGAAGATATCACCTCTTCCCTCTGCTGAACCTCATCGACATCAGATGCATTCATTAATTTTGTAAACCCCATATGTTTCTATATATAGAACAAATAAACTAAGTGCATTTAGCAATATCTATATATACATGTTTAATCATAATACATTTCAACAAATTAATTTAAATTGTTCTGAATTACCTTATGTCATTTGGGTGTCTAAGAGAATTTTTTTTTGCCTCGAAGTGCTAGAGGATGTCTTTCTTGTTGGCATATGATGAAACAACATATTGATATGATAATAATGTATGTTGTCATTGATATAAATAAGTGTAAGTGAACCGATATGCAGATTGGAAGAAGTTGGTGAACCGATATGAAGAAATGCAATGAACCGGTGTCGGGGTTTCACTAAGTGTGACTACCAGTTGGTAGTCTTAGCTCTAGGGTTTCCAGTTTGGCAATCCAGTTTGTGTGATGCAACCGATGACATCATGTGATGAGTTAGCTAAGAGATGAGGATGAGATCGAGGTGCCACGTCAGCTTTGTGCACGTGAAGGGTTTCCTTGAGGATCTTGCATGAAAAGATCAACTGCATTAAATGTCTACCTCGGGAATGAACATTATTCTTAGCAGTATAAGAAGAGAGCATGATGAGTTACTGATTCCCATGTGCGTTGAAGAATGGATGATGCAGATTGTCTTGTGATCTATTTGAAATTGTATTGCTCTATGCAAAGTGTTTGGACGGTTAGGATTGGACCGCTTGTATTGTAAACCTAAGATGCTTAGGGTTTGGGGTTTATATGCTACTGACCTAATTGTTGTCTATAAGGTCGATGATGTTTGTTATTGCAAGTTGTTGGAAAATGTTGTGTGTGTGTATCTGAGTGATGAGATACTTGCCAGACCAGTAAGAGAAAACTACATAGTGTGATTACAGACGTAGAGGCATTGACAAGGATCTGCCTTGGCATGTAGTGTTGTTATTAAATCAGAGTTTTTACTTGTTGTCTTCTAACCATTTCAATAGTTGGAAAATCCCTTTACCGGTTAGCTTTAACAGGATTATTGTAAATCCTTTAACCAGGTGCCTCAAGATCATTGAGTTCTTCAAATCCTCTAGCGGGGTAACCTTTAACAGGGTTTCAACCTTTAACAAGGTATATATCCATCCCTTAATCGGGTGATCTTTAACAGGATTAGTTCCTAGCAAAACCTTATTGTAAAGTCTTTAACCAGACTAGGCTCCTAACAGAGCAAGCTTCAAAAGAGTTCAAAAACAAGCTTGTAGGTATTCATCCCCATAGTGGTTTTTCCCATTTGGGTTTCCACATGAAAAATTTGTGTGTCATGTGTTGTCCATTTTTCATGTGATTCTTTGTTTGAGTGATTATTCATGTAGAGCTATTAGGTTATCGTATTACTGGTATACCATATGCATATGTTTATGGGTGAAGTTGTTAACAAGTATTGAATGTATTTGAAGTATTTTACTTATCATTTTATGTTGTCTAAAGTCTTACTATGTGTAGCATCGTAAATTGTACGCACTTGCTAGGGTGGTACAATTTCACACCTAGTTTAGCACCCGCCTTGGTGCATTTTACATTTTGCATTGCATTTCTCCTTTAGCACTTAATTAATCAAATTAATTAGGTCTAAGGTCCTATTTCATCATCCTTCACATCATAAAGTTGGGCCCTTTCATTAAAGTGTGCCCCTTTTCATGTTATTCCTCCAATACATCATCTAATCAAAAACCCTAATTAAGTCCTATTTTGAACTTGGGGGCTTGATTTCGGGGGTCAAAACATCTTGAAATTACCTGTAACTTCGGGGTTCTCTCTAAAATCATCATATCTGACGGCCCTGAAAATTTGGTGAAAAGTTGTCGGGACCATGGTGCCCGGAGTGCACATGGTCGTGGACATTTTTCCCAAAATTTTAGGAGCACAATCCAATCATAAAATAAAGCTTAACCCCAAGAAATTGGTGGGATATTCAATCTCTAGGTCGGCCAAAAGACAAAATTACGACCTAGGGTTCCTACATAAGAGCTCTCTTTCTTCATTTGAAAGGATCGGAATTTTGTTTTCAGGAACCTCATAGGTAGCGAAAGAGCAGATCTTTGAAGACTTCAACAACATTCAACATCCCTCTATCAAGCATTTATCAATTCTATTCATCCATTTAGGGCTTGGAAGACATTGAAGAACAATAGGAGATTACCGACTGAAGATTGGCTTGTACCTCTCCCTTGGGGGTTGGGTATGATTTCATGTTGTTTTCATGTCTTTGCATAAGCTTCAATATATAATTTATTCATGCTTTAGATCACTTTGCATCTTGATTTAGAGCATTTACATTATCATTTACAAGCAATTAGGGTTTACTTTCTAGGTTGCTCTAGTTTGCTTACTTGCATTTTAGATCTTGCACACACACAAGGTCTGCACACACATTACTTTTACAATACAACTTGGCTATTCGTGGAGGTGGAAATCACCGAACTGGGGGTTTGACTAAGGCAAAACCCTATATAGCTGCCCAAACACCTTTTTCAGATATAAGTGCAGGTTTCGGGACTCGGATGATGCCGCAGGTTACAGATCCGGGAAAAGCAGGTCGAGACAGCACCCCACACCAAATTGCAGAGCCAAAGACCAGGACAGGGGCGTGCGGCGCCCTGGTCCTGCCAGGACAGGGGCGCTGGGCACCCTGGTCCTGCCAGGATAGGGGCACTGGGCGCCCTGGTCCCTGGGATAGAGGTGCTGGGCGCCCTGGTCCTCCTGACAGATAGCATTTCAGACAGTTTTCCAGAGTGTAAAATAGCAGTTTCAGGTGCAGTTCCGGGACAGAATCAAGAGAGTGACACCCGCGCCCCCGTCCTGAACATTTTCAGTCAGATTTTGACTCCGGGTACGCATCTGCATTCTTGTTTTATCCTTGTGTTTACAGCTTTCCATTGTTTAAGTTCAATTCTGCAATCTTGTTATTAGTTCATACTTGCATTTTAGGGTTAGGAATTGAACTTGCATAATTTTACCTTTTAGTTACAACAAAGGAATAGAAATCCAAATAGGTAGCCTGTGGCTCTCTCTTTCACAAAAAGAAGTAGCCAATTGTGTGATACCTCCAGGCTCTTTCGTATTCCGTAATGTGTGTCAAAAGGTAGGATTAGGGCATGTTAACCTAGTCTCGCTTTTTCTCCCACACATTTTGGTGAACCCGACGTGAATCTATCATTGCTTCTTCTTGCAATGCATTTGTTAGATCTAGATCTAGATTTAGTGTGTTTTCATTTCGTTTTCATTAAAAAGAAAAAAAAAAGGGAGAGTGTGTTTCTTTGCATTGTGCGTTTAATTTTCATGCAACTTTCATTTCAAAATGTTAGACTTTTATTTGCAAAATGTTCATGCTTATGATGATTATTATGAGTATAGCCAAGATGAATTAGATGAAGCTTTAGATGGGTTTTTGAACCCTAAAGATGCCAAACCTTCATTTTACCAAAAACTCATAAACCTTGTTACTATGCCATTTCGTTGTGATGAGAAAGATAAGTTGAATGATTCCTCTCAAGGGTACATTCCTATCAACTCTTCCACTAAATCTAGTAACATGGTTGTTTTCAACAACCCCCTCTATGAAGAGATATCTCCTTCTGAACCAAAAGCTAAACCTTTTGATAGCTATGATCATACTTTGTTGGATGATGCTCTTGATGACTTTGTGGCTTTATCAAAATCTTTGAACAAGAACAAGACTTCTAAATTGGTTAACATGATAAACTTGAATGAGCATAAAAAGCCTCTCTTTGAAGTCCAAGGTGCTTATCCTTCTCCCACCTTTCAAGTTCCTAAATCACCTCTCCTTACTGTCCAAGGAGGGTATGATCATGATTCCTTTCGTACTCTGAATAAACCAATCATCACTGTGCAAGGAAGAAAACCTATAAGTCCTTATAGCTATGCCAAGCAAATAACTAGAGAGAGTTATCATGCGGTTGCCCATACTTATCATACCAGAAATAATAGGCAGCCTAGTCCTCCTCCTGTTATTCCAGTTTCTCTTCCGAATCCTCAACCAATTCTTCCGCAAGCTCCACGTATTTCAAAAGTTCTTAGTAAGGAATATGATCTCATAGAACAACTTAAAGTTACCCCTGCTAAGATATCCCTTTGGGATTTGATTCAAACTTCTTCCGCTCATCATGGAATGTTACAAGATGCCTTGAAAGATTTGAATGTTCCTCCACCGAATACATCTAGTAATATAGCATCTTTGGTTAACTCTGTGATGAATCCTAAAGCTCAAATTGTGTTTACCCAAGATGAGTTGCCTACTAGTGAAATTCAACATCAATATGATCCCTTGATGATTGTGGTTATCATGAAAGACGCTGCTATAAGACAAACACTAGTAGATAATGGCTCTAGTCTTAATGTGTGTAGCATTAATCTTTTGCATAAGATGAATGTGGATACATCCCTAATTGAGCCGAACTCTCGTCCTATTCGAGGCTTTGATAATGTGGCTAAAACATCATTAGGTACTATCACCTTACCCATCACAGTGGGGCCTGTTACTTTGCCTACTCCTATCCATGTTATGTCAGGAAATCTAACATACAACTTGTTATTAGGGAGACCTTGGATTCATAGTATGCAAGTTGTCCCCTCTACATTGCACAAACAAGTTAAGTTTATCTAAAACAATAAGACATATACCTTGATAGGTGATACTAATTTTCAAGCTTGTTTGCAAACATCTACTTCCAAAGGGGGTTCTTCTAAGCCATCCTCATCTAGTGATGACTCTTTAAACAAGATACCTATCGATGAATCCTCGCTCTCTGATGATCAAAATTCTTTGGATGAGTCTGGAACTCCTGAAGAAGACTCTTCTCGACTTGAAACTACACATAAGAAGGATTTTGATCCTAAGAAGGTTCTCGCAGATGATGATTGGGGATCCCTTGATTTTAATCCCACCTTTGTAGGTGAATATAAGGTTCCTCTAGAGAATAATCTTCACAATTATGCCTTTGGACTTGGCTACAATCCCTGCAAGCGCACTAAAGCTTCTAAGAGACCATGTATTAGTGTTAATGCTATTTCTACATCTCTATCAATGCAACACCCCGAGTACATTGATGAGAATGTTCGTGTGCCTGTGCTTTGGATGTTTTTCCTATCGATGATGCTTTAGCTGAGTTTTTAGGAGCATATGATACTTTTCCTCGTTATCATCACAATAGGGGACTCCCTTATTGTTTGAACACTGAAGCCTATTTTGGAAAAGAGATTGATAATGATGAGATTGTGAAAGAATTCCCTCAGTTAAAGGATACTCCTCAAAAAAGTAATCTTCTCATAAGTGACACCACTAATGTTAAGATGGATCCTTGCAATGAAGAAAAAGTTATTAAAATTGGAAAATGTTTGGATGAAGAGGAACAAAAACAATATGAAGATTTATTGCATGAATTCCCTGAGATCTTTGCTTGGACATACTCTGACATGCCTGGTATAGATCCTAAGATTGTTACCCATAATATTGTCTTAGTTCCTGATGCTAAGCCCATGAAACAAAAGATTCAAAAAATGAACCCTAAGGTGGCTCTGCTTGTTAAGGCTGAGATTGAAAAGTTATTGGAGGCTGGATTTATCCGCCCTATTGATTATTCCCCGTGGATTTCAAATATTGTCGTTGTGGCTAAACCAGATAATAAAATAAGAATGTGTACCGATTTCCGAGATTTAAATAAGGCTTCTTCAAAAGATGATTTCCCTCTTCCAAACATTGACATGATAGTTGATTCTACGGCAGGACATGCCTTGTTATCCTTCATGGATGGTTTTTCAGGATACAATCAAATTTACATTAACCCTCAAGATCAATTCAAAACTGCTTTCACCACTCCTTGGGGTACGTTTTGTTGGATAATGATGCCTTTTGGACTTAAAAATGCCGGTGCAACTTATCAACGAGTGATGACCCTTATCTTTCATGATTATATGCATAAGATTTTAGAGGATTATGTTGATGATATTTTGGCCAAATCCATTCTTCGCATAGATCATATTAAAATCCTTCATCAAATATTTGAAAGAATTCGTAAATATCACATGCACTTGAATCCCCGAAAATGTGTTTTTGGTGTGTATAGTGGAAAACTATTAGGATTCATAGTTTCGCATCGTGGGATTGAGGTGGATACTAATAAAATAGATGCTATTGTCAACATGCCACCTCCTAGAAATGTGTCTCAACTTAAAAGCTTACAAGGAAAGATTCAAGCTATTCGTAGGTTTGTATCTCAACTTGTGGATCGTACTTTTCCTTTTACTCAACTTCTCAAAAAGAATATCACTTTTCAATGGAATGAAGATTGTCAGCAAGCATTTGAAGATTTAAAAGTGTATATGGCTAATCCTCCTATCCTTCGACCGGCCAAACCTTCTCAACCCTTCCTTCTTTATACAGCTACTTCCTCTCATGCTCTTGCAGCATTATTGGCACAACATGATAAAGACGGTAAGGAGTGTCTGGTTTATTATATAAGTCGTACCTTACTCGATTATGAGACCTGATATTCTGCGATAGAAAGACAATGCTTGGCCTTGGTGTTTGCGACTCAGAAATTGAGACATTATCTCTTAAATTCAAAAGTCCATGTCATGGTAAAGTTTGATCCTTTGAAGCATCTTTTCTCTAAAACTGATTTATCAAGACGCCTAGCTAAGTGGGTTATGATGTTAACTGAATTTGACCTTAAATTTGTTTCACAAAGAGCAATTAAAGGGCAAGCGTTGACCGATCACCTAGCTGAGGCCCCTTCACCTTTCTCCTTCCCTAACCCTGAGTCTTTTCCTGACGACTTCATTCTTTGTATAGAGAAAGATGAAACTTGGGAGTTATACTTTGATGGCTCTAAGTATCGTACAGGATCGGGCGCAGGTGTTGTTCTGATTTCTCCTACAAAGAAGTCTATTCTCCTATCTTATCGTCTCAATTTCCTATGTACCAATAACATTGCTGAGTATGAGGCTCTTATAGTAGGAATAAAGGCAGCCTTAGCTCTGAATATAAAACACATACATATTTTTGGAGATTCTCAATTGATTATAAGGCAAGTAACAGGACTATATCAAGCAAAACAAGACAAGTTATCACAATATAAAGACCTTGTTATCTCTTTGTTACAAAAATTTGATTCTTACACCATGGAACCTGTTCCTCGAAAAGATAATTGACATGCGGACGCAATGGCATGTGTGGCTTCTTTGATATCTTTAGAGGACCCTATGGTTGATCTTAAATTTGTTATTCACAACCTTATTTCTCCAGCTATTGTAGATGATTCTAGCTTAGTGACATGTTGTGACTTTATTGATTCAGATGAATGGTATTCACATATCATAAGATACTTGACTGATGGTACCTTTCCTGATTCCGCTAATAGGAACACTAGGGCTAGAGTTCGCAAGCTGTCCGCTAGATATATCATTCTTTCTAATGTTCTTTACCGAAGGGGTTATAACGGTCTTCTCCTTCATTGTCTTAACAAATTGGAAATCCCTATTGCCCTTGAAGAGGCCCATTCAGGTGCCTGTGGGAGGCATTTTGGAGGCAAATCCTTGGTTCAAAGATTGCTTCGCATGGGATATTATTGGCAAACTATGCAGCAGGATTCTTTTTCATTCGTTAAGAAATGTCATCAATGTCAACAACACAATAATTTGATTCATGCTCCTGCCCAAGAACTTTGTTCTCATGTAGCTTCTTGGCCTTTCTCTGCATGGGGGTTGGATCTTATTGGTAAAATCTCCCCTCCTTCATCTTAAGGACATACTTTCATTATAACCGCAACAGAGTACTTTACAAAGTGGGTAGAAGCCGTTCCCCTTCGCTCTACTACTGCTGAAGTGATTTGTTGATTTCTTCTAGAAAACATTATTTCTCGATTTGGGATACCTTCCACTATAATCTCTGATAATGGAACATCATTTAAGAATAAGGACATGAAGAAATTCCTCGAGAAGTATCATATCAAACATCGATTTTCTACACCATACTATCCTCAATCAAATGGTTAAGCCGAATCATCCAATAAGATAATTGAACAAATTCTTCATAAAACCATGAATAAGCATGGTAAGGATTGGAGTACTCAGCTAATTTATGCTCTTTGGGCCTACTGAACGAGTGTACGAATTGCTACCGGAACTACACCTTATAATCTTGTTTATGGTGCTGATGCTATTATGCCTTTAGAATTAGAGATTCCATCACTTAGAGTTTCTCTCAGAGGTATAGTAGATGATGACGCTTATAGAGAACAAAGACTTCAACAGCTTGAGATGTTTGATGAACAGCGTATAAATGCTCTTGAGCATATTCAAGCATATCACAAAACTCTACAACGAAGCTATAATGATAAGGTTATTCAACGTTCCTTCTTAGTGGGTGACTTAGTGCTCTATGAGAATCAACGCAATGTGAATGCCTTATCTGAAGAAAAGGGAAAATTTAGTCCTAATTGGCTTGGACCGTACATTGTTATTGAAGATTATGGATCAGGTGCTTACAAAATAGCGGGTGTAGACGGTACGTCTCTTAAAGACCCTATAAATGCTATGCACTTGTGTAGATACTATGCTTAATTCCTCATTCTTTATCATTCATCCATTTCCTTTCTCACTTCTTCAAAATTGGATGATATGTTAGCATATCTTTGTTAGAGCAAATGGAATTAAATGATGTTTTGTTTAATCTATATTGCTTCGTTCCTGACAAGCGTGTTTCTTTACTTTATGGTTTGTCTTGAATTCATTTTATGTAAATAGCAAAAGATTTACATTTTTCATTATGTTGACATATTATACAATATCTTTATGTGTTAAGTTGAATCGTGTCATGTTGTGTTTAAATTCAAATTAAATCACATTAGTTATATGATTCTTAGGCTTAACACATATTTTTCTTCCCTATCATCAATGTAGTACTTGATTAAATATTTTAATTGAGTCACACATGTATCAATTTAATCATGGAGCATTGAGAAATCAATCACATGGAATTTAAATTCAGAACATACATGTACATCTACTAAATGTATTAACTTTAATCAAAATACACATTGTTTTTAGACATTAAAGATAACACGTTTGAGACAAAGAAGCATGTATATATATATATATATATGTGGATCAATATACAAAGGTAGGTCACTACACATCCAAAATGTGACCTACCCTACATCATAAGATCATCTCCTATCCCTAGGGCTGGTGGCTGGAGAGTGATGACTAGAAGCTCCCTCCTGATCTGGTCGTGCAAGTGGACCCATAGGGGTATACCGTGATATAGATCATGAATGGCTCCGAGAGGAACTCCTACGATCCCTATCCATAAAGATCACGCGATACGAGGTAGCCGCGGCCTGAGCTGCTGCTAGATCACGCTGTGCCCGCTGAAGGTCCTCTAATAGAGCTCGCTCTCTCTCCCTCCATATCTCTACCTGTACTCAAAATGGAGAAAATAAATCATCATGCTGACCCGCGTTCCCTTGAGGTCTATAAGCAACCTGTGAGGAACTAGGGATCTGCGCCATCATGGAGATATCTATCACTGCTTGCTGGATCAGAGAACGCCACTCCTGCACATTAGCTATAGCAGTAGAACAGATCATTTATTAGTACCATTTTATATCATCAAAACATCAATCAATCAATTTAAACCTACTATACCTGGATCTCCCTCATGCCAGTAGGGATCATGATATGGTAGCACCTGTGACTAGGAACTACTAGGCTCCCCACGCTCGAATAATCTATGCACGATGGGTGTAGGCTGGCCTGTACTAGAAACAGGTCTTCGTATCGCCTCATGTTCCCCCTTTTGGGGAATAAGAGGAGGATCCAGGGCTATGGTATCATCTCCTGAATGGTGGGGAGCGGCATCTGACCCCTCCTCATCATCTCTATCCTCATCCTCATCCTCGTCCTCATTCGCATCCTCACCTACATCCTTGTTCTCCTCATCTATATCTGTGTCATCATCCTCCTCCTCCTTGGCACTAGGCTGATCCCCTGTGGGTGGATCAGGATCTCCTGCCTCCTCATGACCCTCTCCCTCCTTCAACCTGGATCCCTGATCCTCATCTCAGTCTCCATGTCTCCATGGGCCTAGATGGCCTGTCAGGTGATCTGGTGGAAAGATAGGCCCTGGGTATGATCTCATAAACCATGAGAGATACCTGCGCTGTGCCCCAGGATCTGCAGCATAATCAGTGACCACATCCTGGTCGGACCCTTCTATATCTGTGATCTCGATATCATCTATCATAGGTCTCGCTACTGCTCTGGGTCTGGGAAGGACTCGTGAGTGTCGAGTGTAGATGGGCACATCAGCTGGAACACACTGCTCTAGCCCAAATTGCCTCCATACTCGGTCAAAGTAGAATGGGACTATGATGTGTGGATATCGCCCTCTCAATAGGCGGTGCCTCTCTAAACATGCTAACTGTCTCTCCATCCCATCCCATCTGTGCATCCGCAGATATGGTCTCCACATAGTCACCTCAGCTGTCAATCTGTCAAATGTCACTCTCCAATATAGTAGATCTCCAAATCTCCACTCGCTGGTAAGTGGATAAGCAAATACCCTAGGTCGCTCGCTAGCCGCACTCATCGGATAGCCGACAGGCCTGGTGCATGTAAAGTGCTCAAATATCCACACCTGCAGAAGTGTGCATGTCATCAAGCTACAACCCTATCCGAAAACATACTCCTCGAGGTCATGATAGAGATGTGCAAGCATACTCTGACCCCAGGTGTATACTCTCCTATGTCTCTCCATGGCCCTGATGCACCATGTGAGACCCCCATGCATGTGCGTACCTCGCCCATTAGGGCAAACAGCTAGTGCAATGATGGCTATCATAAGACGTCTCATGAGAGGCACCTCTCCTATAGGATGTAAGAGCTAGCTGACCATGATACGACCTCTCGTCTCACTTGGCATGACTCTCCCTATGCAATATACCTGCTCCCTCTGATGATCCTCTACTGACCGATCAGTTGCATATGTCACGGTAGCTCCTCTGATCGGTAGGCAAAGAATGCGGTACACATCCTCAAGTGTCACCGTCATCTCCCCTACTGGAAGCTGGAACGTGCATGTGTCAGGATCCCATCGCTCCATGAGTGCCATCAGCATCGCGGGATGAAATCGAATGGCCGGCATAAGAATCATAGACCATAAACCCATGATCGACAATGTGTCTCTCTCTGCCTGAGTCAGCCGAGGAATCTGATCTCGCAAACTGCGAAGAATCTGCCCCGCCGTATGCTCTCTCATGTATGGGAGACCCTGCAAAACAAAAACATAACTATAATCCGTACTCAATCATCAAAATCATTCATGCAAACTATCGAACATCGTATGCTAACCCTGACATCTCTCGCCAAGTCCTGATTGGGACCATGGCGCCCTGTCAGGGACCATGGCGCCCTGTCAGGGACCATGGCGCCCTATCAGGGACCATGGTACCCTGTCAGGAACCATGGCGCCCCACAAGGACCATGGCACCCTGAAGGGACCATGGTGCCCCACAGGGACCATGGCGTCCTATGTGGGACCCACAGTCAGATTCCAGGGCCCGCAAACGATCACAGAAAGTCAAATGCAGAAAATCAAAAGTCAACGTTCAGTCAACTCACCTCGTCCAGTGGCTCGTCTTCGATCACGACCTGTCGCAGGATCTCAATCCTCGTGGGACGCTCCGGTCGTCGTGAAGGCATGATGATGGCTATGTGGGCTCCGCTGCAATAAACAATATTCAGAAATCAACAAAGTGACAAATGCAAATGTTACTTTCAAGGTATATACTTTCATTCCTTTACATTTACTTTCAAAACCCTAATTTTCCTCTATCACTCATTTCATCATAACTTGAGTTTGGGAGATGCGATTTTTGAACCATTTTTTTTGCGTAAGAATCGTATTTTCATTCCCCTACTCTCAGGATGTTCCAAAAAGTGCTCTGATGAAGCCTTCTCAGTGAACATCCCTCATCAATACTCTCTTACACAATTTGTCATAAGTAAACATGCTACCCTGTTTCACCTCCCTAATAAGCAAGTCAAAGCAGGGGGGGCATATAGCTACTCACAAATTTCATCACTTTCCTTAGTAAGCATTAGGTGATTTTGTGATCTAACGTGTGTTTTGTAGGGTGCAGTTCCTAACTGTGTACTGCAAATACCGCTGGGGGCTTCATCCGACAACTTATGGATATATCCTTTTTCAAATGATGTTTACTTTCTGTACTTTAGCTTGCATATGCACGTAGTACTCATATGACCGCTAAAGTGGGGGCTAAATGTAGCGTCGTAAATTGTACGCACTTGCTAGGGTGGTACAATTTCACACCTAGTTTAGCACCCGCCTTGGTGCATTTTACATTTTGCATTGCATTTCTCCTTTAGCACTTAATTAATCAAATTAATTAGGTCTAAGGTCCTATTTCATCATCCTTCACATCATAAAGTCGGGCCCTTTCATTAAAGTGTGCCCCTTTTCATGTTATTCCTTCAATACATCATCTAATCAAAAACCCTAATTAAGTCCTATTTTGAACTTGGGGGCTTGATTTCGAGGGTCAAAACATCTTGAAATCACCTGTAACTTCGGGGTTCTCTCTAAAATCATCATATCTGACAGCCCTGAAAATTTGGTGAAAAGTTGTCGGGACCATGGCGCCCAGAGTGCACACGATCCCGGACATTTTTCCCAAAATTTTAGGAGCACGATCCAATCATAAAATAAAGCTTAACCCCAAGAAATTGGCAGGATATTCAATCTCTAGGTCGGCCAAAAGACGAAATTACAACCTAGGGTTCCTACATAAGAGCTCTCTTTCTTCATTTGAAAGGATCAGAATTTTGTTTTCAGGAACCTCATAGGCAGCAAAATAGTAGATCTTTGAAGACTTCAACAACATTCAACATCCCTCTATCAAGCATTTATCAATTCTATTCATCTGTTTAGGGCTTGGAAGACATTGAAGAACAATAGGAGATTACCGACTGAAGATTGGCTTGTACCTCTCCCTTGGGGGTTGGGTATGATTTCATGTTGTTTTCATGTCTTTGCATAAGCTTCAATATATCATTTATTCATGCTTTAGATCACTTTGCATCTTGATTTAGAGCATTTACATTATCATTTACAAACAATTAGGGTTTACTTTCTAGGTTGCTCTAATTTGCTTACTTGCATTTTAGATCTTGCACACACACAAGGTCTGCACACACATTACTTTTACAATACAACTTGGCTATTCGTGAAGGTGGAAATCACCGAAGCAAGGGTTTGACTAAGGAAAAACCCTATATAGCTGCCCAAACACCTTTTTCAGATATAAGTGCAGGTTTCGGGACTCAGACGATGCCGCAGGTTACAGATCCGGGAAAAGCAGGTCGAGACAGCACCCCACACCAAATTGCAGAGCCAAAGACCAGGACAAGGGCGTGGGGCACCCTGGTCCTGCCAGGACAGGGGCACTGGGCACCCTAGTCCCTGGGATAGAGGCACTGGGCACCCTGGTCCTCCTGACAGACAACATTTCAGACAGTTTTCCAGAGTGCAAAACAGCAGTTTCAGGTGCAGTTCCGGGACAGAATCAGGACAGTGGCGCTCGCGCCCTCATCCCGAACATTTTCAGTTAGATTTTGACTCTAGGTACGCATCTACATTCTTTTTTTATCCTTGTGTTTACAGCTTTCCATTGTTTAAGTTCAATTCTGCAATCTTGTTATTAGTTCATACTTGCATTTTAGGGTTAGGAATTGAACTTGCATAATTTTACCTTTCAGTTACAACAAAGGAATAGAAATCCTAATAGGTAGCCCGTGGCTCTCTCTTTCACAAAAATAAGTAGCCAATTGTGTGATACCTCTAGGCTCTTTCATATTCCGTAATGTGTGTCAAAAGGTAGGATTAGGGCATGTTAACCTAGTCTCGCTTTTTCTCCCACACACTATGTTTAACCGGTAGTGCCATGGTTAAGATCAGTGATGAAGACAACTGGTTAGTATTGTTTTAGCTTGATAAGATTGTGAGAAAGTTTTTGTATGTACTGATTCACCCCCCCCCCCCCCCCACCTCTCAATACCAATTAGGGTATCTTTTGTTCATCATTATTCATCAATTGGTATCAGAGCAACTCCAAGTCCTTGGTGATATAAGCTTAACTGCTTGAGCTAAAAGATCAAGTCTTAATGATGAAGAGGGAAGGTCCAAAGTTCAATAGAGATAACTTCAAAATATGGAAGGACAAAATGAATATCTATATCAAGAGTGTGGGTGCTCAACACTAGAGCTATGTTGAGAATGTCTATGTAATTCCCACTAGAACTTTAACTGATGATCAGAAAAGAGAGATTCAATAAAATGGGCAAGTCATGGAATCTCTTATTAGCAGTTTGTCTGATATTGAGTTCATTGATGTACAAGACAAGGACACTCCTAAAGATGTATGGGACACATTGGTAACTATTTATGGTGGTGATGAATATGTAAAGAAAGCTAAGGAAGAGAGCCTTAGAGGAAAATTTGAAGACATGAGGATGGTTGAAGGTGAGACCATTCAGCAATATGGCATAAGAATCAAGACTGTTGTTGGAGATATCAAGAGCACTGGTAGAAAGATTGATGATGCCATTGTTGTCAGTAAAGTATTGAGATCATTATTACCAGTCTATGCAATCAGAGTTGCTACTATTCAGGAACTAAGGTCTATTGACAAAACCAAGGTATCCTTAGAGTCTATCATTGCAAAGTTAACTACATATGAGTTGAATAGCTATGATGGCAGTGTTCAGAAGACTGTGTCAGTTTTTAGAGCATCTGTTGCACCAACCAGAAAAGGAAAAGAAACTAGTACCAGTTATGAATCCATGCAAAGCAGGGGTATGGATGATGAATAAATTCTGATGGAGTTTGAAGCTCTTCTTGCCAAGAGACTTCCAAAAGGTACTGGAAAATATAGAGGTAAGATTCCTTTGAAATGTTTTTCCTGCAATAAGATAGGACATATAGTTGCTAACTATCCTAACAATGAGAATAAGGATAAACTAGAGAGGTTTAGAAAGTATAAAGGAGGAAATAGAAGAAAATGAAGACATAGTATTTGTAGCTATAAAGGAAGAAGTGTCTGACAAGAAAGAACTTGTCTCTTGCATTGACAACTCTAATGAGTGGATAATTGATAGTGGTTGTTCGCACCACATGACTGGTGATAGGAGAAATTTTTGTCTCTAGAAGAATATGATGGAGGTGTTGTCAGATTTGGCAATGATGCACCATGCCTGGTGAAAGGTAAAGGATCCATCTTGCTGAATGGAAAGAGACGTGTAGATGATGTCCACTAGGTAGAAGGTCTTAAGCATAACCTATTGAGTGTTGCTTAGCCAAATGATAAAGGACTCGTTCTAGAATTCTAAGGTGGAGTCTGTAGTATAATTGGAAAGAGTGGTGAACTTATTGCCACCGGTAAGAAGACCAGAGGTAACTTATTTTAGTTGAATGCCAAGATAAGTCAGTGCCTAATGGCGAAGTTTGATAATAGTTGGATATGGCATAGGAGACTTTATCATATGAACTTTGATAATATTATAAAGGCTAGTAAGATCAAGGCAATAAGAGGATTGCCTTTGCTGAACAAACTGGAAAATTCCTTGTACAGAGAATGTCAACTTGGGAAGATGTCTTCCTCAACTTTCAAAGGTAAGTCTTTTTCAGTAGAAAACTTACTTGATCTTGTGCATACTGATTTGTGTGGTCCTATGAAAACTAGAAGTATTCAGGGAGATAGGTATTTCATGATTCTTACTGATGACTGCTCAAGAATGATGTGGGTCACATTCTTGAAAGACAAGTCTAAGACGTTTGGAAAGTTCAAAGCCTTTAGAGCATTAGTAGAGAAGGAAAGTAGTCAAAAGATAAAATGCCTAAGAACTGATCAAGGAGGTGAATTCATTTATGATGAATTCAATAAGTACTATGAAGATAGCGGTATCAAGAAGCAGTTGTCTGCCCCAAGGACAACACAATAGAATGGGATAAAGGAATAATAGGACTGTAGTTGAAGCAGCTAAAACAATGTTGATCCAAGGAAAGGTTGCTCACACTTTTTGGAGAGAAGCGATGAGCACTGCAATCTATACTATGAATCAGGTACTCGTCAAGAAAGGTAGAGTTAAAACCCCTTATGAGTATTGGACCGAGAAAAATCCCACTGTGGGTTATTTTAAAGTGTTTGGTAGTAAGTGTTACATCAAGAGAGGTGAGCATTTGAGCAAATTTGATGCCAAAAGTGATGAAGGCATATTTCTAGAATATTCCACTAAGATAAAAGCTCTCAAGTGCTACAACAATAGAACATAGAAAATTGTTGAGAGTATCAATGTCAGGGTTGATGAGTCCCCCGAGGAACCTGAGGAAACCTGCAGCGAAGAAGTGGAAGATGAACCGGGTATAGGCTTCTGGGAACCGGTTAAGAAAGAAACAAGTAAAGATCTTAGTGTTCTTGTATCGGTAGATGTTGCAGTAGGAGAAGAAGAAGAAGAAGAGGTAAGTGACGAAGAAGAAGAAAAAATAGTAGATCAAGCTAGAGTCATTCCTAGGTATGTGAAACTACATCATGATCTGAAGCAAATCATAGGAGATAAAGATGCAGGGATACTCACAAGAAGAAAGGTGAAGGATAACTCTTGCATGATTTTTGAATTGGAGCCCAAGACTTCCAGAGAAGCACTTACAAATGAAGATTGGATTAAAGCAATGGAAGAGGAGCTACACCAAATAGAAAAGAATGCAACATTGTCTCTGGTACCTATACCAGAACACAAAAATGCCATAGGTACCAAATGGGTCTTCAGGAATAAGTTAAATGAAGAAGGCACAATTGTAAGGAACAAGGAAAGACTTGTATGCAAAGGATATGCTCTGAAGGAAGGAGAAGACTATGGAAACCGTTGCTCCTGTGGCTAGATTGGAAGGTGTCTGAATGCTACTTGCATTTGCAACATTTAAGGGATTTAAGGTTTATTAGATGGATGTGAAGTTTGCGTTCTTGAATGGAATCCTAGAAGAGGAAGTGTATATTGAGCAAATGGAAGGGTTTTCCTTATCAGAAGATAGTAACATGGTGTGTAGATTACACAAAGCCTTGTTTGGATTGAAACAAGCACCTAGGGCATGGTAAGAAATGTTACATTCTCATCTTGTGAAGAATGGATTTCAGAGAACAAGTAAGGATAGCAACATCTATCTAAAATCTAAAGGTGATCAGATTCTGATCTGTGAAGTATTTGTAGATGACATAATCTTTGGAGTAGATAATAAAATGAGTCATACTTTTGCAGATGAAATGAAGAGAGAGTTTGAGATGTCTCTGATTGGAGAGATAAAGTTATTCATTGGTTTATAGATTCAGCAAATGAAAGAGGGTATTTTATTACCCAGTCCAAGTATGTCAAAGAGGTATTGAAGACCTTTGGCATGGAGGAGAGCAAACTGGTTGGTACACTAATGGTGACCGGCTGTAAACTAACTAAGGAAGATGAATCAGTGTTGGTGAATGAGAAAGAGTACCGATCAATGATCAATAAGTTGCATTATGTAGTACACAGCAGACCAGATATTGCTCATGCTGTGGGCATAGTAGCTCGTTTTCAGAAAAGTCCAAGAGAATCCCACTTGGTAGCTGTCAAGCAGATTCTTAGATATCTGAAATGAATAGTTGACTATGGATTGTGGTATCCATATAAAAGTTACGATAACCTCAAATTATATACCGATGTCGATTGGGCAAGTAATATGGATGACTGGAAGAGCACAATCGGTGGAGCGTTCTTTCTTGGTGGAAGACTAGTCTCGTGGATGAGTACAAAGCAGAGCTGTATTTCTCAATCTACAGCTGAAGCAGAATATGTGGCAGCATTTATGAACTGCACTCAAGCAAACTGGATGAAACATGTATTGGAAGGTTTCAAAGTACTTGTATCTGAACCGGTGAATATATTTTGTGACAACACAAGTGCAATAAATATTTCCAAGAATCCGGTATTGCATGCTAGAACTAAGCACATTGAGCTTAAATATCACTTCTTGAGAGAGAAAGTTTAGAATAAGGAGGTTTGTGAGATTTTTCTAAGATCAAGAGGCAATGTAAAGCACAAATAAGAGAGACAAAATATTGATAGGAATAAATTGTATTCTATCAAGATGAAAATACTGATCAACTGGATCATCAAGCGATGTTGCATACAATGAATATGAGCCTGCTTATATAGGCAAGGCTATATGGATATGTGAGCACACAAACATGACATGTGGCTCAATAAGAAACAAGGGTAGGTAGGAAATAGGTGTGGGTAGGTAGGAGAAACAATATAATATTCCACATGAGGTGGATCACCCACTGAATGTGGAGTGTAACAACAAGATCACACCATAAAAGGTGGAAATTCTCCTACACACACTATCCCAATGTGGCACAAACACCCAAGTGTCTCATACCCAAACTACTATGAAATGCATGTACCTAAGTAAACTTAAGTAAGGTGTAATAATATCCAAGATGAATAATTATTTACACCAACACCCCCCCTTAAGTGCAACTTAGGGGAATGCACTTAAGTCTGCAATGCAACTAAGCAATGCAAGATGGGTCCTGGCTACAAGGCCATGTTAGGTACCCATGTACAAATGTAAATGCATGAAAACCAATGCAAGAAAATCTCTCACAAAGTGGGGAAAGAGAGAAAAACCCAATGGGAAAAAACCCTCCCCCAAAAGAGAGATGAAAACTAGATACAAAGAACTCTCATAGAAGTATGTGAAGGACAAAACCCCATGTGAGGAAAAAGTCCCCCCCATATGAGAGAAGAAGAAGAGAGACTAGGAAGCCCCCCCTCAATCTGGAATCTGCATCAATGATAGAAGCTCGAAGCTGAATGAAGAAACTGCTCCATGAATGTCGAATAACATTCCTCCCCTTAGGAAGAAACAAAACCAAAGGTGTATCCATGAGGTCTCCCCAACCATGAAGGGAAGATGAAGCAAAAATACTCATGATGAAAGGAATCTCTAAAAACTGCTCAAGTGTCCCCATGTCGATGCTGAAAGGTACCCCCTCCAAAGGTGGTAAACTATGCCACACTGCTGAAAAAGGCACTCCAAGATCTAGTGGAGATGAATGCAGAACAATATCCAAAGACTCATATGTCTCCTCAAAAGATAAAGAGACCTCCTCCAAGTGTTGTACAAAAGTATCCACAATCATGTCAACCTCTAAAGATTGATCATGTAGAGAATGCATAAGAGGGTTAGAGTGAGCCCTCACAACAATCAAAGAAGGATCATCTTCATCAAAGAGAAGATGAATACCATCAATGGTGTCTCCCAAATCTACAATGTAGGAGTCCACAAACAAACCGGCAATGTCTGTCAAGTAGACATCCCAATCAACTGAAGTTGGAAGACATGAAATATCCTGCTGCACTGAATCACAAGAAGGCAAAACTGTCACACTAGCTGCATCATCAGGTGCAATAGGTGGTGTGATATCAATAGAAGGAGATGAAATGCAAGGGTCAAGAATGGGGTCACATGTGAGAATCCCCAAGTTCAAATGCCCAAAGTTCTCAAAATATGAATCATCAACATAGGAAGAACCAACCTTATCAATAGGACCAAAATCTGAAAAAGAGTACAACCAAGATGAATGATCAACCACCCCAATCACAATGATAGCTCCACTCTCCAAGTCTCTAATGATAACTGAATCAAGTGTGAACTCCACAGTTTTCTTAGTTGCCCCATGTGTGATTTGATAGATGGAAAGAATATTATTTGTCAAGTGGGGTACACACAACACATCATTGAAGTAGTTATCCCTAATGGCAAAAGATCCTTTCCCAATCACATCCATGTATGTATGATTGCCCATCAAAATTTTCAGCATGTGGCAAGGCACAAATGTAGAAAACATAAACTGTGAAGATGCCATATGATGAGAAGCCCCTGAATCTAGAAGCCATCTCCCTAAATCATGACTTGTAATAGCACAAAGAACTTGTCCCTTTCCTTTATCTGTCCCAAAAAAGTGATCCTTTCCTTTATCCTTGGAAGAAGAAGTCGATGTAGACATTCTAGAAGGTAGGTTGATTCTATTCTTCTCAAGAAGATTCTTCAACTCATCAATATCCTTCTTATAACAATGATGTTCATCATGTCCTAACTTCTTGCAATATCCACAAAAAATATTGTCCTTATATGATTTCCTCTTAGGTGAGAATGGTGAATCATCTTGTTGTGGAGAGGAAGATTGTGCTCCATCTTGTTGTGGTTTAGACTTAGGTTTCTTTTGATTCTTTCCTTTTCCTTGATTACTTTGATTCCCTTTGTTAGCCACCAAATCTTGTGAATTTGAAGATTTGAGAATCCCCATCATGGTCAACTTAGATTTCTCAAGTATCAACATCTTCGTGAATGAATCAAATGAGGGAGAAGTGTATGAGGAACCTTAAGCTAATCTATGGGTGTGAGAGCAAGATACAAAGGCTGCATACTTTGAAGGAAGCTTGTCCAACAATTTATAAACCAATTGAGCATCCTTTTTGTCAATTCCACAATCCTTTATATTTACACTTAGTTCAATTGCTTTTGTGACATAATCTTGGATTGTATCAAAATCCTTGGGATCCAAAGTTGTGAGTTCACTATCAAGCTTGTAGCCCTTAATCTCGTCAACTTGACCATACAATTTCTTAAAAATATCCCAAGCCTCTTTAATTGTTGTACACTTATCAATGTGAAAAATGAGGTCATCTGATACATACTTTCTAAGATTTCCAAGTGCCATAGCATTCTTAGTAAGCCATTCAATTTGAGCATTAGGATCAGCCTTAGGATTAGGTGATGCTTTAATAGTTTCATTTACATAATGAATGAGTCCTTTTTCCATTAGTTTACTCCATGCCTTAATTTTTCATGATGCATAATTATGAGGAGTTAAAAGTGGAAATTTAGGAGAACCCATAGCACCAAAATGAAAAAACACAAGATAGAGAGAGGCACAATCACACAAGACACCCCCCCAAAATACTCAATCAAGAAAATGCCCCCAAAATGGTGATTTTGGCACTTTGTACTTAGTGCGTATACAATGGGCCACTTACAAAACAAGGCAAAGTGGACTTCTGATTTCAATTTACAACTTCTCAAAATGAGATCTAAGAGACTTCAACAAATACTGCTAGTGATCTAAACTAAGATCCAAGCAAAATGCAAGTAGCAAATATGCCAAAAATGGCCAAATACTGAAAGTACAATTTCTACTTAAAATCACTGCAAACAGATGGCAGATTATGAAAGTAGATGAAAAAATATGCACTTTCAAAAAAAACTGCACTTGAAAAGGAGTCCATATGAGCCCAAACGAAGCCTCCAAAGTTGTAAAAATCGAGATTTCGCGATTTCCGAAAAACCTGTATCCAAAAATCAGAAAACTCCTGCACCACTATACAGATCATGAAATTCTACCCCAAACAAAAAAAATTGCTCGAAAAAATGAGTCCAGATGAGTGAGATGTCACTATTTGAAAAATGCCTGCAAAATTATAATTTCTAGAAAATTTCCGCCGCAGCGTCAAACTTCAAATGCCTCTAGATTTGGCCTCCGAAGTCTGATTTGGATGAAACAAAAGGAAAAACTGACTTTCTTGGACCTCCTCAATCCAATGGTAACCTCAATTTTGACCCATCAAGCTTCAATAAAAACATGAAATAGAAAGATCCAAAATGCAAACCCCAAATATCATCAAATTTCTCTCAATTAGCAAACCAATGACACTCTAATGGCTCTGATACCATGTGAGATTTTGCCAAGATCAAGAGGAAATGGAAAGCACAAATAAGAGAGACAAAATATTGATGGGAATAAACTATATTCTATCAAGATGAAAATACTGATCAATTGGATCATCAAGCGATGTTGCATACAATGAATATGAGCCTGCTTATATAAGCAAGGCTATATGGATATGTGAGCACACAAACATGACATGTGGCTCAATAAGAAACAAGAGTAGGTAGGAAATAGGTGTGGGTGGGTAGGAGAAACACTATAATATTCCACATGAGGTGGATCACCCACTGAATGTGGAGTGTAACAACAAGATCACACCATAAAAGGTGGAAATTCTCCTACACACACTATCCCAATGTGGCACAAACACCCAAGTGTCTCATACCCAAACTACTATGAAATGCATGTACCTAAGTAAACTTAAGTAAGGTGTAATAATATCCAAGATGAATAATTATTTACACCAACAAGGTTGTACTACAACATGTTTCCACTAAGGAGAGGCTAGTAGATATATTCACTAAGCCCTTGCCGAAGACTACATTTACCTATTTGAGAGGTGAATTAGGGGTTATGCCCCTTCATGAAGTCAACTAAAAGTTGTGTTCTCTACATCAGTCAGGAACTACAGTGTCAAATCTTTCTGGATTGATGTGTTGAAGGATTCTACTCCATAATGGGAGCAGCATAGTAGAGAATGGAAGCTTGTGCCTCCACTTTGGCACTGTTGTCAAAGGGGGAGAAGATATCTAATGTAAGAGGGAGAAGATATCTGATGTATGAGGGAAAAGATATCTGATGTATAGAGGAGGAGATATCTGATGATGAAGATACACTAGTCTATGATGTCTACAGTTGCAATGCTACACTGAGTATTGTCATCAATGCCAAAGGGGGAGATTGTTCGCATATGATGAACTGGCATGTCGATATGATGATAATGTATGTTGTCATTGATGTCAATAAGTGTAAGTGAACTGGTATGTAGATTGGAAGAAGTTGGTGAACCGGTATGAAGAAATGCAGTGAACCGGTGTCGAGGTTTCACTAAATGTGACTACCGGTTGGTAGTCTCAGCTCTAGGGTTTCCGGTTTGGCAATCCATCTTGTGTGATGCAACCAATGACATCCTATGATGAGTTAGCTAAGAGATGAGGATGAGATCAAGGTGCCACATCATCTTTGTGCATGTGAAGGATTTCCTTGAGGATCTTGCATGAGAAGATCGATTGCATTAAATGTGTACCTCAAGAATGAACATTCTTCTTAGTAGTATGAGAAGAGAGTGTGATGAGTTACTGATTCCCATATGTGGTGAAGAATGGATGATACAGATTGTCTTGTGATCTATTTCAAATTGTATTGCTCTATGCAAAGTATTTGGATGGTCAGGATTGGACCGCTTGTATTGTAAACCTAAGATGCTTAGGGTTTAGGGTTTATGCTACCAACCTAATTGTTGTCTATAAGGTCGATGATGTTTGTTATTGTAAGTTGTTGTCAAATGGTGTGTGTGTGTATCTGAGTGATGAGATACTTGCAAGACCAGTAAGAGAAAACTGCAGAGTGTGATTGCAGAAGTAGAGGAACTAAAAAAGATCTTCCTTGGCATGTAGTGCTGTTATCAGATTAGAGTTTTTACCTGTTGTCTTCTAACCATTTCAATAGTTGTAAAATCCCTTTACCGGGTAGCTTTAATAGGCTTATTGTAAATCCTTTAACTGGGTGACTCAAGATAGTTGATCTCTTCAAATCCTCTAGTGAGGTAGCCTTTAATAGGGTTTCAGCCTTTAACAGGGTATATAGCCATCCCTTAACTGGGTAATCTTTAACAGGATCGATTCCTAGAAAAACCTTATTGTAAAGTCTTTAACCGGACTAGGCCCCTATCAAAGCAAGCTTCAAAAGAGTTCAAAAACAAGCTTGTGTGTATTCATCCCCACAGTGGTTTTTCCCATTTGGGTTTCCACGTGAAAAAATTGTGTGTCGTGTTGTTCTTTTTTCATGTGATTCTTTGTTTGAGCGATTATGCATGCAGAGCTAATAGATTATGGAATTACTGCTATACCATATGCATATGTTTATGGGTGAAGTTGTTATCAAGTATTGAATGTATTTGAAGTGTTCAGACTTATCAATTTATGTTGTTTGAAGTATTACTATGTTTAACCGATAGTGCCATGGTTAAGATTAGTGATGAAGACAACCGGTTAGTATTGTTTTAGCTTGATAAGATTGTGAGAAAGTTTTTGTATGTACTGATTCACCCCCCACTCTCAGTGCCAGTTAGGGTATATGTTGTTCATCATTATTCATCATTTCTCACATGAGATGTCCTCGAGGCTGGTGGGGTAAACTAACAGAAAAAAATTATCATAAGGAAAAAGAGCATGTATTTAATATATCACTTAAGTCAAAAATATATAAATCAAAATGGTACCACATAGCTATCTTGGTCAAAGTCAATGGTTGAAAGCATTATATCATCAAGTTGGGATATCTCGGCCACTGATAAGCCCTATAAAACACCAAGTAATGATACATATAATTAACAAAAGATATTTTGAATAACAAATTTACAAATCTTTACCTTTGGTGGTAAAACTACTCATGACCATGGAGTCAACTGAAAAGTATGTGGTGTACTCCCACCACCTGCTACACCCTACAATACATTTTATTTATATGTAACTTTAAATTATTCTAAAAATAAAAATTCATTTTTTTAATAATATTTAGTCACTGAATTGATAACATGTCATAAATAGAATTAAACTCACCTATGTCTGATATAGAGGGTACAACATAGTGATCAGTTTGTCAGTGAGGGACACATCCTCTGCAGTGGAAGCATGGAATCTACTCCTGCAACATGTACATGAATGAGATGTCAAACCATCCTCGTCTGCATCAGTGTCTACACTAGAACATACACCCTGGCAGGTGGGGCACATATGTTGAATGGGTTGCCTCGTGCCAAATGATGCATGAGGTGACGTTGATGAAGGAGGTGTTATTGATGAAGGAGGTGTTGCTAATGAAGGAGGTGTCACTGATGAAGGAGGTTTCATAGGTGCTGGTACATCCTCTGCTCTAACCAACTGTGTGTCATGCTGGACAATGACATCAATCAATGATGCAGCTACCTGAAGAGTCTGTAATTCCATAGACTCCTTCAAGGATATAGGGACAGTGACATGAACCATGGGTTTAGGAGCTATACGCCTCCTATTCTATGGATCTACCACCCTATGGGCCCTAGGTCTATCTTGTGCAGAGACTCTCCCTCTACCCCAAAATTGTCAGATGACAAAGTAATTCAGCTTCTCACCGAGGATAAACTCACAATACAACTTTCTGAAAAAATATAGAGGCACCTCCCAATTATTACAAGGTGGTTGATCAAAGAACATATACCACCTATCCCAAAAAGCTTCTTTCAGCCTAGCATGAGCACACAAATGTATAGGAAATCGAGTCATATTTAGTTCTAGGTTGTTACTGGTAACAAGATTGGTGAAAAGAGCACATATGTCAGCTTTACCTATGGCCTTTTTTTCAGTTGATCATATGACAACCCATCCGCATAAAATGTTTGACATCTATCCCTCCATGAACCCCATTTCATAACCTCCCTAGATACCTCATTTGCACTATTAGCCTTTTTTTCTAGTGTTCTGGAGAGGGTTGAGTGGTGCTCAAGCCTAGAGAACCTCAACCTATTCACGAATATAGAAATTTGGGCACTCTTTTGTGTAAGGCAATTGATGAGATCCTCTTGTGTGGCATCTACATGATCTAATGGAGGACGTGGAGGGTTTCGGGGTGGCGGTGGTTGTTGAGGAGCAGCATTTTGAGGATTTTGAGGGTTTTCTTGTTGCTCATGTGCAATGTTTACAGGGTTTGCTTGTGTTGCTTGTGCAAGAAGAGGTCTTTGTTGTCTATTTCATTTTTGGGGATTGCTTGAAGAATCTGACATCAAATTAATAAAAACAAAACTTAAATCAATTAAAAAATCCTACTTCAATTAAAATGCAAACAAAAATAATCAAACCAATCAAATCTTACCTGTTCGATGGGGTGCCATTGTTGAAAAATTGCTCTCGATGTTGGGAAAATCCAAAATAATTACAAACCCGTGCGGGTTCTATGGTTTTTTGGCTTTCCCTTGTTGTTGTTCCATAAGTTTTGGTGTTGAAAATGGCCAAAACACATGGCCTACACACAAAAAATAATGTTTCTCAAAACCCGTACGGGTTTTGATAAACTTTTAATTTTTTTATTAAAAAATAAAATGTTCCTCAAAACCTGTACGGGTTTTGAGGAACTTTTTGTTTTTTAAATTGTTTTTGGCTAGGCTTGGTGTTACCAAGCTTAGCATGTTTTTGAATTTTTAGAACCCACACGGGTTATGAAAAATTTGGTTTTTTTTGGCATGTAGCCACTTTTCTGTTCACCATCTTAGTGCACTTACCCTGCAGTCGAACAAATGAGCTCTTCCACCAATGAACAAAGTGAGAACATGATAGCAGCAGACGTCAAGTATCTTAGTCTCAAAAATAAAATAAAATAAAAATAAGTGTTCTGATGGCAAAAACAACACTGTGGCGGTGTCAAAATCAAAAATAGTAAAAATAAGGAACATACCTAATGGTGAAAACCTTTCAGAGGCACCTAAAGGTGAGATACTTGATATTTTGCTTAATCACTTTCAAGAGCAATCATCAGTG
Organism: Cryptomeria japonica; assembly: GCF_030272615.1. Classification (NCBI taxonomy): domain Eukaryota; kingdom Viridiplantae; phylum Streptophyta; class Pinopsida; order Cupressales; family Cupressaceae; genus Cryptomeria; species Cryptomeria japonica. The sequence goes on from NC_081408.1 coordinate 654,870,676, forward strand.
TTGATTGAACCTACACAACCAATGAACATTGGAATAGAAAAAACTCAGCATACCATACATGTAGCTCAATCCTTATCAGCAAAAGAACTAAAAGAATTTGCTAATTTCTTCACAGAGAAAAAGATCAATTTTGCATGGACATATACTGATATGTTGGGTCTGGATCCTAACCTCATAATGCATCATCTTTCTATCACTCTAGAAGCTAAACCTGTCAAGTAAAAACTCCGAAAAATGCATCCTCATGTTGCATTACTTGTTAAGGTTGAGCTAGAAAATTTACTAAACGTTGGATTCATCAGAGCAATTGGTTACATTGAGTGGATATCTAATATTGTACCTGTTTACAAACCCGACAAATCAATACGTGTTTGCATAGATTTCAGAGATTTAAACAAAGCATGTCCAAAAGATGATTTTTCACTGCCTAACATAGACATGATAGTGGACATGACTGTTGGCTATGAAATGTACTCTTTAATGGATGGTTTTTCTGGATACAATCATATCAAAATTGTACCTAAAGATCAAGAGAAAACAACATTCACCTGTGCATAGGGAACTTTCTGTTGGAATGTGATGCCCTTCAGCTTAAAGAATGCAAGCGTCACTTATCAAAGAACTGTAACAATGATCTTTCATGATATAATACGCAAAAACATGGAGGACTATGTTGATGATACTCTACTCAAATATATGAAAAGATCAACACTCTCAGAACTAGGTCCAATCTTAGACAGGATAGAAAAATTAAAATTCAAACTAACTCCTAAGAAATGTGTATTTGGAATTACATCTGGCAAGCTCCTAGGATACATTGTTTCAAAAAAATAAATTGAAGTAGACCAAGAAAAAGTTAAAGCTATAATGGAAATGCCACCTCCAAAGAATGTTAGTCAAATTAGGACTCTACAAGGGTGGCTCCAATCAATAAGACGTTTCATTTCTCAGCTTGCAAATAAAGCTCAGCCATTCACAAAAGCTTTACGGAAAGAAGTTACCTACAACTGGGATGAAGACTGTGAACAACATCTCAAGCAGATCAAGGAATATCTTTCTAACACACCTATCTAAATGCCACTAATTCAAGACAAACCCTTGATTCTCTACGTATCAACTACTGATACATCACTGGGGGCACTTTTGGCTCAACAAGATGAGAATAAAAAGGAAAGAGCTATATATTATATCAATCAGACATTGGTGTCCTATGAGATGACTATAATATCATTGAGAAAGCTTGATTGGCATTAGTCTTCACATCACATAAATTAAGACATTGCATGCTAGCACATTCTATCAAACTGGTGGCTAAGATAGATCCGCTCAAATATCTTCTCAGCAAGGCAACGCTTACAGGGAGATTGGCTAAGTGGGTTATGATACTTACAGAATTTGACATTGAATATGCAAAATGCAAAGTTATCAAAGGACAAGTCATTGTAAATCAACTTCTTGATTCTCCTCTTGAAGACAATCAACCTTTGCAAATAGAATATCCAGATGAATCCATAATGCATCTTACTTAGCGATCCTAGAAAATATTCTTTGATGGGTCTTTTACTCAACAAGGTTTTGGTGTTGGAATTCTTTTTATCACTCCTCAAAGATACTCAATCCCAAAGGCATACAAGATCCTCTTTCCTTGTACAAACAGTATTGCAAATTATGAAGCCTTGGTAAATGGAATCAAGCTAGCTATTGAATGGAAAGTTGTTGAGTTATACATCTATGGCAACTCTCAACTGATAATCAACTAGATCAATGATATATATCAAAATCGGGATGAAAAATGATTCCCTATAAAATAATGGATGATGACTTTAAAAATACTTTACCTTTGTATCATTTCAGCAGATTCCTAGATCAGCAAACAAAGCAGCATATGCTATGGATACATTGGCCTCTATACCATAGCTACAATAATTTGAGTACCGCTATGAATTCCTGGTGGAAGAGCTTCATTGTCATGCTTATGATTCCCTTGAGTCCTAGATGGTCTGTTCTATCATTGGATGTGACTCATCTCTCTATAGTCATATCTACTCTTACTTACATGACCAAATTATCCCCGATAACCTTACCCGTAATGAGAAAAGAAACCTGATCTAAAATGCCTCGCGGTATGTCATCATTGCTAACGATCTGTATAGGCGAGGTTTAGAATGTACTTTTCTTAGGTGTCTAGAACTTGAAGAGTCTCAACATGCATTATTTGAAGTCCATGAAGGTATTTGTGGATCTCACTCAAATGGTCTAACTTTAGCTTAGAAACTGCTAAGGGTTGGTTACTATTGGTCAGATATGGAAAAAGATGCATAAAATTTGCTAAAACTTGTGAGAAATTCCAGCTACATGGGCATCTCATACATTCTTTAGCAAGAGAGATAATACCTTTTATCACACATTGGCCTTTTCAGTAATGGGCATTTGATCTCATCGGTCAAATCTATCCTCCATCATCTAATGGACACAAGTTTATCATAACTACCACTGAATACTTCACCAAGTGGGTTGAAGCGGTTCTGCTAATCAAAGCAACTGACAAATAGTTGGCTATGTTCATTCTTAACTATATCATCTGCAAGTATGGAATACCTTCTTCAATTGTGACTGACAATGGAGGGCAGTTCAAAAATAAGGATCTAGATGAGCTCTGTGAAAAGTTCAAAATCAAATAGCATTGGTTCTATATATTACCCTCAAGGTAACGGACAAGTTGAAGCATCTAATAAAAATCTGCTAACTATCTTGCATAGAATGGTAAACAAATCTGGAAAGGATTGGCATCTGCAGCTCAATCCAGCACTGTGGGCATATCGAACAACCATCAAAACACCTACTGGGGCTAAAGCAGTATTACCTATTGAAGTGGAAATTCTTTCTTTGAGAGTTTCTTTGTAAGGTCTTATTACTGATGAAGATCATAGAATATCTAGATTGCAAGAACTGGAATTATTGGATGAATGTCGCCAAGTGGTGTTTGATCATCTGAGAGCTTACCAGAAGAGAATGTCTAGAACTTATAATAAGAAAGTTTGACACAGATAATTTGAGGTTGGTGACCTTGTTTTAAGAGAGAATCCTAAAAATCAACAGTTTCGAGAACAAAAGGGGAAGTTTGAACCCAACTGGCTAGGTCCCTACATCATTACTGCAGCCTTTGTCTCTAGTGCTTATCAACTCTCAATATTGGAAGGAGAGAAGCTCTGGGAACCAATCAACACCATCCACTTAAAGAAATTCTACACTAGCATTCTCTGCTCCAGCAATCTGTGCAGCTAAAAAATCCTGAGAAAAATCATAAAAATCATAAAAAGTCCTGAAGAAAAAAAAAAGAAAAAAAAGAGAGAGAAAAGATAAAAGAAGCAAAAAAAATCAAAATATGAAGAAAGAAAAATGCCTTGGTGAAAACCTGGTAAATAGGCACCTTGGTAGTAAAAAAAGAGAGAATCTTTGCCAAGCAGGTGAAAACCTAGTAAATAGGTGCCTCTTGTACTTAAGTTCTCCATCTATCAACGCAACTTTGGCATTTCTTGTTTTATTTCATGCTTTTCTACATCTTTTCTTTAGCTTGTACCTATCCTTCAGTCACTTTTGTGACACCTTGGTTCTTTTTGGAACCCTCATGGCTTGAAATCGATCAACATCCTAGTCTTAGGGTCATCAACTGATCAAAAAAACCTTCACAGTCAACAAGCCCAATGAGAAGAAGACATACGCTATGGCCACAAAGAATCAATCAATGAGCCAACATGTTGATTCTAAAGGAAAATCCAAGATAGATGATGGAAGCTTCACTAGAGTCAAGGATACAAGGAAGAACTCAAGAAGATTGAGTTATGTTTCTCCAAGGAGACAAACAAGAAAGAACTTCAACAATGATTGGTATGTACCTCAGTTCCATGAATATTATTATAAATGTAATACTTATGGTCATAGAATTGTTGATTGTAAGCTTATGCATAGGTCTCCTCCTAGTTTTGAAAGTATAAATTAATTTGTTTCTCTAACGGATATGAATGTTATTTGTTATCATTGTAATGGGTATGGTCATAGAAGTTATGAATGTATGAGAAATGTATCTCGGTCCTACAATAGATTTTCAAATGCATCATTCAATGTAAATGTTAAATGCTATCATTGTCAAAACTTGGGCCACATTGAAAAACACCGTAAGCTTAGGAGAGCTAAGCAAAAGAAGACAGAGTCAACATCTGAACTTAATGCAAAATCAAAACTGAATGGGACAACAAAAAAGAAGAAAGAAACCAAACAAGTTTCAGCAAAAAAGGATAAGGACAAAGCTGAATCAAGTTTGATTGTTCAAATTGCCCTACATGCTGAAAGGAAAAACTTGTGGGTAGTTGACAGTGGGTGTTCCAACCACATGACTGGTGATAAGAATAAATTCATCAAATTGGAAGATTGGAATGGTGGTTCTGTGAGGTTTGGAGATAACTCATCAATCAAAATCAAGGGCAAAGGTTCACTAAACATTGATGGTAAACCGAAAGCTCATGATGTATATTATGTGTAAGGTCTGGAACACAATCTTCTCAGTGTGAGTCAAATGTGTGACAAAGAATATAAGTTTACATTTGATTCAAAAGGATGTCAAATCAAAAAAGAAAGAAATGGACAGCTTGTTGTTGAAGGAAAAAGGACATATGGCAATGTATATAATCTTAATCAGTGCTTTGAGTCTCAATGTATGATGGGACAAGTTGATGAAAGTTGGTTGTGGCATAGAAGACTAGGTCACATTAATTTTGATAATCTTGTTAAAGTAAGCAAGAGAGGGTATGTTAGGCACATACCTCAGATTATCAAACTAGCAAGCACCTTTTGTGATGAGTGTCAAAGAGGAAAGCTAACTAAAGTAAGCTTAAAGACTAAAGAATACTCAACTACAAGGCCACTAGAGCTTGTGCATACTAACTTGTGTGGGCCTACAAGAACAAGAGCCCTAAATGGAGAAAGATAATTCATGCTCCTCATAGATAATTTGTCAAGGATGACATGGGTCACCTTCTTGCAAGACAAGTCTCAAGCCTATGGAAGATTCAAAATCTTTAGGAAGATGGCTGAGAAGGAAAGTTGATACAAACTAAAATGTTTAAGATCAGATCGTGGAGGTGAGTTTACATCAAATGAATTTGAAGACTACTATGAGAGACATGGAATCAGAAGACAATATTAAGCCCCTAGGACACCACAACAAAATGGTGTTGTGGAAAGGAAGAATAGAACAATCAAGGAAATGGCAAGGACAATGTTGAATGAAGCTAATATGTATGATGTATGCTAGAAAGAAGCAGTCCATACTGTTGTATACATGTTAAATAGAGTTCAACTGAGAGTGAATAGCAGAATGCCAGCTTATGAGTTATGGTATGATAGGAAACCATCAGACAAGTATTTCAAGGTGTTTGGTAGCAAGTGCTTCATCAAAAGAGATGAAGATGGATTAGGAAGTTTTGATTCAAGGAGTGATGAAGGTATCTTATTGGGGTACTCTATACATAGCAAGGCCTACAAGTGTTTCAACAAAAGACCAAAGAAGGTAATTGAGAGTGTACATGTGAAAGTAGATGAAGATATACATAAAGGAAGGCAAAACTCAATTACTCAGACTAAAGTACCATATGTTGAATATGAAGATCAATCTGAGAGTGAACATGAGGAAGAAACACCTAGCAAAGGCCCAAATAGATATGTACAAAAGAATCAACCTGAGGATCAAATTATTGCAAACAAAAATGATGGTGTGCAAACTAGAAGGAAAGCTAGCAACACTGAGCAAGTAAATTTTTGCCTTATGACAGAGATGGAACCCAGGACATTTGATGAAGCCAAAAAGAGTGAAGAGTGGATGAAGGTAATGGAAGAAGAGTTGTAGGAGATAGAAAAGAACAAAACATGGGAATTGGTTCCTAGGCCAGTAGAAAAGAATGTCATTGGGACTAAATGGGTCTACAGGAACAAGATGAATGAAGAAGGCAAAGTGATAAGGAATAAATAAAGGCTTGTGTACAAGGGATATGCTCAGGTTGAAGGGATGGACTTTGAGGAGACATTTGCACTAGTTGCAAGACTTGAAGCTATAAGGATGTTCTTGGCATTCTCAGCACATAAAGGATACAAAGTATATCAAATGGATGTCAAATGTGCATTCTTGAATGGCAATCTAGAAGAAGAGGTGTACATAGAGAAACCTGAAGGATTAGTTGCATGAAGATGATAACTTTGTTTGCAGATTGGAGAAAGAATTATATGGTCTAAAGCAAGCACCTAGAGCATGGTATTCTAGGTTGAATAAGTATCTCCATCAGCAAGGTTTCAGAAAAGGAAATGCTGACAGCAATTTATATATTAAGGTAGATGGAGACCACATGATCATAGTAGTGGTATATGTAGATGACATCATATTTGGAGGTAACGAAGATGTTCTATGCAAAGAATATTTTGATCAGATGCAGTCAAATTTTGAAATGTCCATGCTCAAAGAGTTATCATATTTTTTTGGTTTGCAAATATCACAACAAAATAAGGGCATATTCATTTCTTAAACCAAGTATGCCAAGGATATGTTAAAAAAGTTTCAAATGGGGGAAAACAAACCGGTTAGTACCCCCATGGTGATAGGATGCAAGTTGAGCAAAGATGATGAGTCACCTAGTGTTGATCAAACCTTGTATAGATCCATGATTGGAAGCCTATTATATCTTACAGCCTCAAGGCCTAATATACTTCAAGTTGTATGCATAGTTAAAACATTTCAAGAAGCCCCTAAGCAATCTCATGTTAATGCAGTGAGAACAATATTCAAGTATCTGCAAGGCACACTTACTTATGGCTTATGGTATCCAAAGAAAGGAGATTTATGTTTGCAATCCTATACTGATACAGATTGGGCAGGATGTGTAGATGACATGAAGAGAACAAGAGGTGGATCCGTATTCCTTGGAGATAGATTAGTTTCATGGTATAGCAAGAAGCAAGAGTCTATTTCACTATCAACTTCTGAAGCAGAGTATGTTGCAACTGCTACATGTTGTTCTCAAGTTTTGCGAATGAAACAAACTCTCAAGGATATCCAGGTAGAGTTTTTGGATCCTATTCCCATCACGTGTGACAACTCAAGTGCAATCAATATATCAAAGAACCTTGTCATGCATTCTAGGACAAAGCACATTGCAATCAAATATCATTTTCTTAGGGAAAAGGTTGCAGAGAAAGAAGTGAAAGTTGAATATGTTTGTACTAGTGAGTAGATAGTTGATATCTTTACTAAGCCAATGACAGTTTTGAATACTTGAGACAAAAATTGGGCGTTGTCTCACACTCCTTTTCCACTTAAATAATTGATTTGAGATCCATGGTTCAGGGGGAGCATATTGTTTCTACACTTTCCACCTTGAACCTCATGTACAATCTCGGGGGGAGTTTTGAATATTTGTTATAAGCAGTAATGACACTGCTCATTATATTGCAATAATGATTCATCTAGCCATAGGTAGCAGAGGTCAAGAAGTTTTAAAGGAAATTTATAATGTATTGCAAATGTGTCATGATCGAAATCGGAAGTTCCATTCATTTCTATAGAAAATCAAAGGGGACGTTCATGCACAGTTGACAGTTGGTAGTTTCATCCTTTGCCATTATTGTCAAAGGGGGAGAAATGGTCAGAGAAATGGTGTGTGAATGATTCTGCAAGTGTGTTGACATCAATGCCAAAGGGGGAGATTGTTGGCATCATTGTCATTGATGTCAAAAGGATGTCAAGGGAGGTTGCAGTGATGCAGGCAGTAGTTGCACATAAGGATGTCAAGGGTGGTTGTTGTAGGGATTTCCACAAGACTCATCGTCTTCACATGTCGGTCATGTCAACAACAGTAATTGACTCACATGTTGTGGTTGGTATGTCATGATTTCCACATGGCAATAGTTGTTTGGTTTACATGCATCTGAGGGTTCCATGTTGTGTTCATGAGAAGGGAAGAGACTGTGCAGGATAACTCTGATGAAAAGAAAATGGTGTTCCCCTTATCACGCAACATGTTGGTTGAGCGTTGAATGCCTTGCGGGATAACACAAAAGTGGCACTACTCGCTATCCTGCTTTGTGGAAAAGGTCATGTGCTTGTCGCGTGGGATTACTTATGTTCAATGAACAAGGCGGTCCCTCTTATCCCGCAGTATCAAAAGTGACCAACAAATGTCACACAAGATAACTTAAGTTTGTTGAACAAAGTGGTCCCTCTTATCTCGCATTGTCAAAAATGATCAACGGTGGTTGTCCAAGATAAGATAGTCAAAAGAGGTCAAAGCGGAGAGATGATCCCTCTTAGCCTGCAATCTCAAAAGTGACCAACAAATATCACGCAAGATAAGAAACTAAAGGGAAGATTGCAGATTCCCTTATCCTGCACAAGATAAGATGCAAACAAAATGTTGCACAGACTAACAAGTGAAATAATGCCATGGATATAATCTTATCCCACACAAGACAAAGGGTTATGTGGTGGTCCCACGGGACAAGGAAATATGAAGACAAAGAGAGAAACCTTATCCCGCATGAAGTAAGAGGCTACACAAGGTTCGCACGGGATAACAAGTTAAGGCACCTCCTTATCCCACCTGGTGAAACTTGGAGAGAAATTGTCTTGCGGGATAAGAAATCAAAGGGAGATTGCTTGAAGACACTTATCCCACATGGGATGAGGATGATGTCAGTGGGCCCGTGGGATAAGAAAATAAAAGGAAGTGAAGGGCTTGCTTATCCCATGTAACCAAGATGGGATGTAGCCCGTAGGATAAGGAAAAGAGAAGTAGGCATTGAAGGGTCTGCTAATCCCGCGTGACCAAGCAGGGATGAGAAGAGACTCGTGGGATAAGGAAAAGAAAAGGCAAAAGAGGTAAACCTTATCCCGCATGGGTTAAGAGACTATGCTAATGTTATGTGGGCTAACATAGAAGAAGAAGATGTTTGTCAAGAGAAGACAAAGCTTGTCTTGCATGAGTAGAACATACATGTGAGGCATATAACATGAAGGTTAGCTAGAGTATGAAGTTCAATGGATCTGAGTAGCCCGATAGTCCACATGGGCGTTGACCAAGTTTAACCTGACGATGTGGCATGTACGGAACAGATTAGAGGACACTCATCAGAAAGATGAAAGGGTATTTTGCTGGCATAATTGAATATTGTGACCAACTTTACAGCCATGTCTGCAAGCCAATAGACTCAGAGATCCATGGGGAGGATTGAACAAGATTTACTAGTTGACTTGGACACTAAATAAGAGGATGTATGCATGCCGATAGGCAAACTGATCTACATGGTGGCCAACTGATCTTGACCAAATGATCTGGACAAAGGAAATGGAAACATATGGCTCCCTGGTTGGTCGAAGAAGATATCTAATACCCAAAAGTCGGTGACGAAGGATTCTAGTGTGGTAGTTGTCGATCTTTGTAGAATAGGTCGACAGAGGATAGAAAATGCATTAATGGTGACCAAGTTGCAGGCAAGCTGTGTGGCTCGAGGAAGGATTGCAGATCATTTTGGGTAGAGAAATATTACTAAACTTAGTAATCTAAGTACAAAGAATGATCAGAAGAAATATTGGATGCATTTACTACAGGCGGAAAGTATGAGATCTTATTCAGGACAGAGAATAAAACTCCAGAGTTGCAGATCTCCAAGACAACTGACTTGAATAAAATATCCAAGTCTACAGTAGAAGAAAAATATAATGTGTACAGAGTCGATCTAATCCAACAGTAGTTGTAAATGTGATTTGACATTGGTTCATGGAAAATAATGATATCTCAACAAGTTTACTAATGGTGTGTGTAAAGATAATATATACAGTGTGTTGAAGAGTGGTGTGAAGTTGTGGTGAAGTATAGAGAGTGTTGATGTTAAGAGAGAGATAGAGTGTGTAGCTGCCAACAGAAAACAGAGCAAGAATAGAGCATTCTAGAGAGTAATGTTGTAGCAGGGAGAAGAAGTTAACCAAACAGAGGAAGGAGGAGAAACAAAGGAAAAAATTGAGCAAGCAAAGAAAGTCATTTTCACCATATGAGACATTTGTAAGTGTTACAAAACTCATTTGTAACAAGGCTTTGTTATGGCATTGTAAAGTTGAACAATCACTGTAAATCTTTGAGTGGGTGCTCAGAGAAGGGGTAGGTGCTCCTTTGAGTAGGTGCTCATAAAATTAGGGGTTGGTGCTCCTTGGGTTGGTGCCCTAAATATTATAAATTGTTATTTACTGTGAGGCTAGATTGGAGCAGTAGAATCCAGTAGCTATTCTCACCGAGATTTTTCCCACATTGGGTTTTCCTTGTACATCTAGTGTTATGTGATGTTCTCTTGTGTGTGTGTATTTATGTTTACATTACATCCTAAAAATCTGCACACTGAACTTAAAATTTTGAAATACATTGATTCACCCCCCCCCCTCTCAGTGTCCATTTGTGTTCTTCAAGAATGAATGTTTCTACTAGATATATCTCTAATGATCATGTTATCCATTTGGATTTCTTTTCTCATCATGATTATGTTGCAGATCAAGATGGTGTGGCTCTCTTGGGGTGAGCCATTTTCTTTTAGGTCCGGAATAAGATAGTATGTGTTTAATAAATCAAGTGTTGTACCAGTTTATGTGTATTGGTCTAAGCGGTTGTGCATAAATTTTTTTGGTGTTAATTGGCTGACTTGGTGTGAACCTCACATGTTTCTTTTGATAGTTCTAATACTTAATATAAGTATAGATCCAATAGCCAACAAGATGAGATGGGGGGGTGAATCATACAAACTTAATCTTTCATAAAAACATCAGATTCAACCTCGGTAACATATATTTCAGTAATATAACCAAAACTGTTAAACATGCAAACTCAAAAGCATAGAAACATCATAAACCTCATAACACCAGATTTAATGTGGAAACCCAAATAGGGAAAAACCACTATGGGATTTTGGACCCACTAAAAAATATACTCTTCTAGAGTATGCTCGGTTAAAAGCAAATCCTGTTAAAGATTACAAACACATTGCTAGATGTGACCCGGTTAAGGGATTTCCCTCAGATCTGTTAGGATCTTCACCTTGTTAGAAGTGACCTTGTTTAAAGGATTTCAAACACTCAATCAGAATGTCACCTTGCTAGAGGGTTTTACAAATAAGATTGTTAAGTCCACTCGGTTAAGAGATTTTCTATCACTTTCACAAAATAACAGTAATAAAATCTATCTACAACTTCACATCTAAAATGCTAAAGCAGATTCTTATTTGTTCAATACAATCTAGACATAGAACTAATCTTGTCTATCTGCTAGGCTTCTATACTCTGTTATTCAAACAGGTCTTCAAGCTTCTGTGCTCGGTAATCACTATGTAGCATCCCTGTGCATACACTTACCCACATACATTGTTTATCAACAGTTTCCTATTTATAAACAATTAGGTAACTGCTTAATCTCCTTGATCATATTTCCCATGATCAATCATAGCCATCAAATCTTCGATCTTGTCCAGGTTCAATGCATCTTTCAATCTGAAAACATTTTACCCTGCCTAAGAACTTGCATATATTTCTTGGAACTTGTGCCAGGGTATTGTGGTTCAATCTGCACTATAGATCTTCATGTCGACTTTCCTTTGCCATAGATTCATTAACAAACTATATTAACAGCATACCAATCATTCAATCAATTCCAGCTCATCAGCTTCCTTCATTAAATAACGCATGCAAACATTTAATGCATTCTGTTATAGCTCGGTTACAATTCGGTAACAACTCAATAAATACTAAACTTCACTCGGTAGACATTCCGCCTTCATTAACCGATAGCGATAACCTTAGGGTTTACCGACTAGGTTCCTTAGGGTTTACCGACTAGGTTTTTTGCTTGATAACATAGTATAGTATTAACCTTTACATTTTACAACATATGTATGATGTTAAAACAATCTAAACATCATTATCTCATCATTGTCTGACTCGGTAATAGTTGCCCATTGAATACCTTATTCATCCCCTTATTCATCATATTCTTTCCTGTGTCTTTTACCGACATCATTATATTCTTCAAATCATACTTCTCAAGATATGGCAACATCATACTGAATTAGAAAATCAATTTCTTGACATCAATGACAAAATAATAATATCAAGACAGTAAACATCCTTAATCAGTTATATCCATAATCATCAACAACCTTCTCAATATCCGTATGAAATGCCAACAATCTTTCATTGTCTGTTATAATGCTATATTGCCAACATCTTTTACCCTTTGGATGATGTATTTTTTGAAAAAATGTTATGCATACGTTTCATATTCTTTTGGTTGATCTACTGAAGTTTATTTTTAGATCCGATTGATATATATTAAGAAAATTGGTTGTGTTAGAGATGGGAGATAGATAGCATGTATGGGTCAGTGCAAGAAGATGAGTCCACTTTTTGGCCAAAAATTGGAAGTGTTTTCCCTGATTTTCAGATTTTGTCTCATTTGAGCTTAAATTTTGAAATACTTCGAGATTGAATCTTGGAAAAAGTCAGTAATATAAAAGATATCCCTCTGAGTGTACTTTCCAAATATGTAATTTATTTTAATACCCACATAATAAAAAATAACTTTTTGAATGGAGTTCTGAAAACTATGTTTTAAAAATGCCCGTTTCAGGACCATACCATGCATGTGTACAACCCACACTTTTTGACACAATTAAAATTATTTTCTCAAACCGTTTTGGGAAATGGTTTTTAACACACTGAAGATTGATGAGCATATTTTTCTGTATTTTTTTTTCTAATATTTTTTTTTAATTAATTTTTTAATGACCGTAATTATCTTTTTAAAAACTTGACGTGTACGACCCACATAATTTGATGTAAACTTAACATTTTTTTATTTTATTTTTTTTAAATACAAAAAAATTTTGTGTATATTGATGACATATAATTTTTTCTCCAAAATTCTTTAAAATAAAAAAGTTATTAAATTAACAAAATTAGTTAATATTTCAAATTTATGGACCCGATTTAGTATAAATTAAATGAAAAATAGTTAAAATAATCAATTTTTTAATAAATTTACATATTTAGAATCTAGACAGTATAATCTGAAATGGGTTTTAATTTCGTATAAAAATTCTCTAATTAGAGGCACGTAAACTATTTCAGAAGTTCGTATTTGTGCTTTCATTCATGGACATTTGAATTTGCAGGTCCATGTATCAGGTGTGGCCATCCCAAGCCTATCCCGAGCCTAATCTCGAGCCAAGTGGTGGGTTGTGGAATCAACTTCCACAAAACGGGCCCCCATTTTCAAACAAGGGCGGCTTGTGGAAAAAAAAAGAAAAATGCGATTTAGAAACGGGCCCCCGTTTTGTTTAAAAGCGGGCCCCCGTTTTGTTTAAAAGCGGGCCCCCGTTTTAGAACAAAATGGGGGCCTGTTTATTTTTGCTTCGAACCCCCATTACCTTTCGGCTCGGGAGCCCGAAGCATAAATGGGCCCCCATTTTTTGAAAACGGGCCCCCGTTTATAAGAGCGTGTTTTCCAACGCGCGGATCTCCGCGAATTTGTGACTCATTACCTTGCACTTGCCCGTATGTAAGATGGTGTGAAAGTAATGTGTAAGTTGTGGATGCAAAATTTGTTTCATAAAGGAAGTGCAAAGATTCAGAGATGCATTGAGCAGATAAATGAGTATACATTGTGAACTTTTATCTGCATTCTAATAGATGTTATTGTTATATAGATCGATCTACTTTTTCTATTGTATTGTAAGATAATTTTTGTATCCTGTCATGAAGAAGTGATATTCAATGGATAAATTCCCTATTTCTATCTTACCTGAGGTAGTGCACCTCATTCAGCAAGTCAAAAGCAATGAGCTCTTTCAGCAAGAAGCCTTCTTCATTGTAAAATAGCTATTAAATATATTGAGTTTGGATCTCACTGTGGTTTTTCCTAGTTTGGTATTTCCACGTAAAAAATCTTGGTGTTCTTGTGAGAGTGTTTTGATAATTGAGTTGTTTACTTTCATGCACATGTATTGGGAAAATTGTTGTTGTTCAAATAAGTTAATATGATCAATTTTTTGTGAATGCTAATTCACCCATCCTCTTAGATTTCGGTATTGTTCAACATGTTTTGTATTACTCTTCTCTGTTGATTCAAGTGTTGTGTATTGGAGAAAATTTTCGTATGTTTCATGTAGTCTTCTTGTTCAGATTTATAATGTTGGTTTGATTAGTAAATGAATTTATGTTGTTTTGTGTTGGGCGGTGTTAGTTGTGTTGGTCTTTGGTTGAATCATTTGATTTCTCTTGTTTGGATCATACTCTTTTGGTTTAGATGTGCATTGGAGGTTGAGTTAAAGGTTGATATGGGTCTTACCATGGGGTATGTAGATCTGCTTTAAGTAATTTGCATTCAGTGATGTTTTTGGGTCGATCAATTAATGTGTGTTATTATTTTTTTGCATGTCACATTTGATGTCAACTTTGGAGGAAGTGTTAGCATGTGCGGTTTGTTGGAACCAACATACCAAGATGTGTTGTGATGTACTTGGGTCCACTCTATCTCCTAGAGTGGACCCTAGTGTGTGTTTTTGGTCCAAATTGTCGACTTTATGTGATTAATGTATACTTTGTCTATGGATGGCCTAGTTGAGGGTTTCAATGAATAACCTTGTATAAATGGAAGTGTAGCTATTTGAATTGGAGTGTGGATTATGGTGAATTGGTTGGTGGTACAAGTTTTTCCATCAATGACAAAGGGGGAGAATTTTGAAAATTTGAGGTGCATTGTCATTGATGTCAAACTTGTCTAGTGTTGTCATTGATGACATAATTTATGTTGTATGTGATTATGTGTTGAGGTAACAAAAGTGAAGAAGTTAATATTGTTTAGCTATGTAGATGTACTATATGGTCCAAAAATGTGTGTTCAAATGTTGTTATGTTGTCTAGTGATGATGTTGTGTATGTATGAGGTGTTTCCAGAAGACTACAATAGTAGTATATGCAAGAAAGAGTGTTTAATGGATCCTTATGGAGGAATGCTCCAATCCTTGATGATGATGGCTTGAAATTCTATATACTGTTTGCATTATGTGGATGTTGCATTATCATGTTTTTAGGTCCTCAATTGCTTAGATGTTGAATTTGATTGTGGTGATTTATTGACAATGAAGCTATTTGTCAGGACTGGTCTAAATAATTTTTTGCATTACACTTCTATGTTGATTCAATTTTTGCATCTTGGGGGACATGTTCATATGGTTTGTGCAGTGTTCCAGTTCAAATTTCTAGTGTTGGTTTGATTAGCAAATGAAGTTATGTTGATTTGTGTTTGGCACTATCAGTTGTGTTGGTCTAAGGTCATCTTAGTTGATTATGAGTGTGATTCTCATTGTGGTTTTTCCCTTCTTAGGTTTTCCACGTGAATCTAGTGTTCTTGTGTGTGTTTTGCTTTGTGGTTTTATGTTTCACAATTGCAGAGATAAATCAATTATGATTTGAAGTTTAAAGGACTATAAGTAAGTTTTTTAAGGCCTAGAATGATTCACCCCCCCTCGCTCTCAGTCCTATGGTGTGCTCAACAACCATAAGATAGAAGCAACGAGGCACAAATCAACAACATAAGAGCATCAAATTATGTAGGATTTACATTGAGAATCCCTTGTAAAAAGCCTCCAACAAGAATAGAGGCCAAGTATACATTATCATCAAATAAATGATATCACAATACATTCATTATCATTCTCATACTTTCCTCCAACATGAAATCACCTATGTACTTGTGAATAACTTTTTTATGCCTCTATCTATCCTTGTTCTGACAAAGTAACTCTACATTCAAATTTTTCTCTCTAATTTCTACATCCAAGGAGTTGATTAAATAGACTTAACAAGAGATCTAAAGCACCAAACAAGGCACCCAAAGTAGAGTATCCATTCCAAACATTCTAACCCCTTGGATTGCCTCCTCAGAATGTGAAAGGACACCAATTTTAGCTCCAATACTTTCCCTCCAACTTGGGCACCCAAACATGAAAGATAAATATTGCATTAAAAGAAATAAATTATGGAATACCAAGAGACACATTTTACATCTTCCAAGTGCACAATTGGAGAATCTCAATGGTCATTCATTTTTCCTCTTCATGTGTCATTAATTATCCCATTCTAAGTATCAACATGTGGGGAAAATAAAATTAAATATCCATGTCCACAAGTCACCTTTATCATTGCATGTAAAATCATCACACCTTATATATGTATTACAAACAATAGTGAGAATAAATATTATAAAAAAATTTCCAATACACTCTAAGTGCCTATGGGCACTGCCCAGGAATGTTGGAACCATGTACTATGCCATATGATTTACAAGATAGATGACACCTTAATCCTAAAAAGGAAAGTGATAGGGATAGGGAGAGGGAGAGAGAGATAAAGATAGGGTGAGAGGTAAAGAGAAAGGAAGGATATAGAGATAAAGAGATAGAGGAAGAAGGAAAGAGAGATAGAGAAGGAGAGGTAAACAAATATAAAGAAATGGTGAGATATACAAAATGGTAGAGGGGGAGGGAGAGAAAGATAAAGAGAGAGTACATAAAGAGATAGAGAGGGAGAGCTAGAGAGATAGATAGGAATAGGGATAGAGATAAAAGAGAGGTAGAGAAACATAAAGAAATGGTGAGAGAGTTAGAAAGAGATAGAAGGAGGGAGAAATGGGGAGGGGAGAGAGAGATAGATAGATAGAGAAGAATAAAGGGAGAGAGGGGTAGGGAGAGAAATGAGGGATGGAGAGAGATAAAGAGAGGGAGGATGGAGACATTGAGAAAGAGGGGGAGATATACATAAAGATATAGTGACAAGGATATATGCAAAGATTAAGGCAGAGGGAGAGATAGACATAGAAAGTTAGAGAAAGAGAGGGACAGAGTAAAGAAATGTCATTTTTTATGATTGATGTTGTATCTCTTTCTTTTGTAAAATGTCAAAATGTGAGCGCATTTTCTAGCCAAAAACAATTCCCACCCTTTTTCGTTTGGAATAGGTTTGGATAACAAGCCTATGGATTTGGACTATTTATTTTTCTCCATTTCATATTTTTTTACCTTTGATGGAGTTTCTTGACTCGAACTTCATCAAGTTTACATATTGTATAACGATATTTAAAAAAATTAGTGCCAAAATTTTACACATATTCTTAGCTTTCTAATCATTTTTTTTAATATTTGAAACACATTAACATATTTAATTTTTAATTTATTTTACTATTTTTTTTTAATATTTATTAGACAAATATGTGCTCATTTTTCTTTATAACTTTTGATCTACTAACTAAAATTTGAAAAAAAATATATAGGATTGTTCTACACTTCATTCTTTACACATTGAAAAATATTATATTTTTAATTATTTAGTGGAAGTTATGTGGCAAAAACACTCAATGATGTGATTTTTAAAATTCATCCACTTTCAAAAATCATTATATATATATATATATATATATATATATATATATACTGTAACTTCTTGTACTCACTCTTAACTATGTTTCTATCGATGGGTTTTTCAAAATACTAAATGTAACAACAAAAAATAGAGCGGCATGTACCACAAACTATGTTATATTTTAGTGAAAAATAAGGAACATTTTTGTGTGCATGGAACATTTTGTCCTTTTAATCTTAACTAGTTTGTAAAAACTTTAGTATATTAGAAACTAAAACTTAGAGTACTACAATTCTTTTTTATTTTTTGTATTTTCAAATTTTGAGTATAGGAATCGCAAATTACTCATTCAAGTTCAAGTTTAGATGATTTTAAGAAAATAAATAGCCACTTTTGACCCCCTTTTTATACCATTTCCGTACACTTAGCCAATGTTCACAAAATAATTCCTTGTTACCTTCGTTGAATATCCCAAAAAATCCTTCCTAAGAAAATCTACTCTTTTATGGTATTCCAAATCATAGATCCTCACATAATGATTTCCACTCTAAGAATATCTTCACTATATACTCCTCTAGGATATTTGAAATTGAGAATAATTTTCATGCTTGGCTATTATGTTTACACCATATCGAAATACTATTTGCCACTAAGGCCTTGCAATTCAACTTTGACTATTGAAGACTAAATCGTCTATCCTTTTTAGTTCTACACACCAATTTCCAACTTTCAAGGCTCCACTTTTGAGCTTCTATGTTTCTAACCCATAAGAAGATTCTTGAGAGAGCATCAAGTTCCTTAAGGAAACTTTTTAGGGTGGCTAAAAGAATAAATCTATATATTGGCAACGCCTCCAAGATGAAATTCAAAAGAGTCAATCAATCAACAAATGAAAGCCATTGAAAATTCCAATAGCCAACCCTCATCCAAAATCTATCCAAAAGTTTCTTCTAGTGAGCCCTCCTTAGACTATTAATCGAGAGGAGGATTTCAAGATATTCTATAGGTAGGACTCCAATATAAAAATGAAAAAATTATAATGTAATTCTATGTTGAATTATCTCTAAAGTGTTAAAGAAGAAAATGCTAGACTTATCCTTGTTAATATTTTGACCAGAAGAAGATAAGTGGGTATGTGCACCAAGATGGTGAACAAAAAGGTAGCCAATAGCAAAAAAATGCCTAGAATGGTTAAAACATGTGCATTTTTTTGATAATTTCAAAAACTATGTACATGTTAATGCCTGGAAAATTTGAGCCAAAATATGTATGTGTTCTTTGAATTAAAAATGTGTACATGTTATTTAAAATAAAAACATGTATGCACTTTCATGAGAAAAAATCTGAATGCATTCTAACATGTATGTGTTATGGTAAACAAGCAAAACACATTCGTGTTTTGCTAACATTAAGCTAGAAAAGGAACATGGCCTTAGATGCAAATTCCTTTGGAAAAGTATAAGTTATATTTTCTCTTTGTCTCTTATATTTTGTATACATAAAGTCACATTTTATGTATACATTAGCAGGATGTTGAGAATGGTTTCAAGTCTCTAGGAGTCATAATGTAGATTCTAGATTCTAGGAGATCTTATAATTTTTCAAACTTAATCAAATTTCAATAATCACTAAGCTCCTATTATCATTCTCTCTCTCTATCTCTATTTCACTCTCTTTGTCTTCTTCGATCTCTAGACTTGTCTCTCTTCCTAACACTCTCCCTCTCCCTTTATCTCCCCTTATCTCCCCCATCTCTAAATATCACTCTCACCTCTCTCCCCAAGCTTTAAACCTATTTATCACCATTTTGTGTATCCCCCCTCTCTTCCCTACCTACCTCACATGTTAGACAACTCAGATAACTGGTGAACAACTAAGAGGGGAGGGGGGGTGAATCAATTGTTAACAGATTATAGAAATTTAAGCATTAAAACCTTATAACTGGAATACATAAACCAAATAGTGGAATAGCAGATATAACAGTTAAGCACAAATATAATCCATAGAACAATTACCAACCATCCACAAAAGATAACACCAAGATTTGTACGTGGAAAACCCAATAAAGGGAAAAACCACGGTGGGAAGCCTACCCACAGTCAAATAATACTTCTGTAGTAAGTATGTGATTATTGTTAGGTCCCAAAGACAACTGAGAGGGGAGGGGGTGAATTGGTTGTCTAATAAATTCAAACCAAAAACAACTTAACCAACCTTTGTGCTTAATACCGGTAAACCAAACTTTATGTTGGTAGACAGTTTATCAGTTAATTACAGTACCGGTAAAGATTAATGCATGAAACAGAAAGACAATAACATCCACAACACATAACACCAATGTTTGTACGTGGAAACCCTGTAAGGGGAAAAACCATGGTGGGAAACCTTACCCACAATCAGATGATACTACCGTAGATAGTATGTGTATACAAATGGGGTCTGCACATGCAAAAAGGCCAAGCGCCTAAATCTCACTGCTCAAACACAAATAGGAGTCACACTGACTACAATTGGATGGTTAAATCCAATAAGAATGTACTGCTCAAAATAGCATCTTTCTATGCTGGATTCAGTACCGGTGTAGTTCTGATTGTCTTTACAAATACCTTGTTTCACCTTCAAATGATGTCTACGTGTATATCTCTGCTTATTCTCGTATATACCTTCTTACAAATCCTTATCCTTATCGCATATCGATCTTGCAAATAAGATCTTACATATATACCATAACCTAAGACCAATTTTAGTAGGTCGGCTCTAAAAGATATTACAAGTAAATCAATAATTGATGCAATATTTGATTTAACAAGTTGGCTTAATACATTTACAATAACAACAAAATCATCTCCAAAGTGTGTCATGCTGATCTGGAATAGATAAGTCTGCCAGTGCATAACCTGGACCTATTTACCGGTAACAACAAATATGCAAATACGAATATGCCAATGAACAAATCTCCAAGAAAAAGTTTCCAAACGATGTCTTCGACATAACCAGGTGTTTTCCATATCATTCCAAGTGCCGGTGAACATTATATCCTGCCGATGTACCAGATACCGGTGACTGTGCATAAGTCACTTGCTTGCCGGTGAACATTGTCAATCCTCCAAAGTGCCAGAGTTGATAAGTGTTAGTAGGTGTTGACATCAATGACAAAAACATACCAAAATACGAACAATCTCCCCCTTTGGCATTGATGGCAACACAAGATGGAAAAACCATCAAAGTGCCAACACAGAAATGCCAAATACCAAAAACCAACATCTCCAAAAAGAGATCATGACCAGAAATCAAAATTCAGATACAGAGAGTAATCAATCATCTCAAAGTAACAATTTCTCCCCCAATGAGTAATCTCTCCCCAAAGGATAATGTGTTTTTCCATAGATATCTCTCCCCCTTTGACATCAAATGCCAAAGCCAATACAAAATACCAACCAATTCAGTATGCCAACTACTCCCCCTCGGAAGTAGCTCTCCTCATCAAAGCCGGAGTAAAAGATTTCTCTGTTAATTATGTCGGTTGATGATAAACATCAACTGTCTAAGTCTCTACCAGTGGGGGTATGACCCCAAGCTAATCTCTAAGATATTCAAAGGTCTCTTTAGGCAGAGGTTTAGTGAAAATATCTGCAATCTGCTCTTTAGTATTCACATAAACTAGTTTTACTTGTTTTGCTTTAACATTCTCTTTCAGAAAATTCAGTTTGATAGAAACATGTTTGGTTTTAGAATGTAATATCGGATTCTTAGATATATCAATTGTTGCAATGTTATCATAATAGATAGTCATAGGTTCCTTGCATTTTACCTTTATGTCCTTCAACATTTTCTTCAGCCATAATACATGTGTACAGTTAGTTGTTGCTGCAATATATTTTGATTCTGTTGTTGATAAAGATGTGCAACTTTTTTTCTTGCTCAACCAAAAAATTAATCTGCTTCCAAGAAAAAATGCTCCACCGGTGGTGCTTTTTCTGTCATCCACATCTCCTGCCCAATTTGCATCTGTGTATGCACATAATTCAAAGTTTTCATCTCTAGGATACCATAAACCAAGATTTGTAGTGCCTTGTAAGTACCGGAAAATCCTTTTTACTGTTGATTCATGATTTTCTCTAGGATTACTCTGAAATCTTGAAACAATACATACTGCATTCATAATATCAGGTCTTGTTTGTGTCAAATATAGTAGGCCTCCTATCATAGATTTGTACCTAGTCGGATTAACAGGTGTAGATTCATCCCTTAGTGATAATTTGTCATTTGTAGTCATAGGTGTGCTTACCGGTTTAGAGTTCGCCATCCCAAATTTCTTTAGTAACTCTTTCAAGTATTTGGATTGACTCAAGAATATATCTTTATCAGTCTGTGAAATCTGCAATCCTAAAAAAAATTATCTCTCCAATCATAAACATTTCAAATTCTTGCTACATTTCAATAGAAAAGTCTTTACATAATTCATCTTCTCCTCCAAAGATTATATCATCAACAAAAACTTCTATAACCAAGATGTCATCATTAGTCAAAGTGATTCAGTCTTACATACCGGGGTGTCTTTGTTTGATGTTGTTCCTCAGTCACAATGGAATATTCAGATGATACCGGTGTAACTGGATCTTCATTCTGTACCAATGGATTCAATTTAGGTTCATTTGTGAGTATCTCTATTGCCAGTTCAGAGTCTATATACCTTGAAGTTCCTCTAAATTGTTCATCAATCTTCACATTTATACTATAAACAATTTTCTACAATCTCTTGTTGAAACATCTATATGCCTTGCTCTTAGATGAATAACCAAGAAATATTCCTTCATCACTTCTAGGATCAAATTTGCTAATATACTCATCTCTTCTAATATATCATTTACTTCCAAATATTCTGAAATATTTAAGAGTAGGAGTAATACCAAACCATAGTTCATGAGGGGTCTTACCGGTTTCTCATTTGATGTGAACTTTGTTGAATGTGTAGACTGTTGTGCTTACTACCTCTCTCCAATATACATGTGGTAAATTTTCTTTAGATAACATACTTCTAGCTACATTCAAGATAGTTTGTTTTTCCTTTCTACAACTCCATTCTGTTGTGGTGTCCGGGGTGTTGATAATTGTCTTCTGATTCCATTCACTTCACAAAATGTATCAAATTCCTTAGATGTAAATTCTCCTCCTTGATCTAATCTCAAACGTTTGATTTTCTTACCGGTTTCATTCTCTACCATTGCTTTGAATAGTTTGAACTTTCCAAGTACTTCTGATTTTTCTCTGAGAAAAGTAACCCAACACATTCTAGAATAGTCATCAATGATTAGCATGAAATATCTATCACCTTGTAAGCTTTTAGTTCTTGCTGGACCACATAAATCAGTGTGAATTAAGTCAAGAGCATTATTTGATTTTTCTAGAATACTTTTAAAAAGATTCTCTAACTTGTTTTCGAAATTGACATTCCTTACATACCGGATTGTGAGGTTTGACAGTCTTAGGTAAATCTCTAACTACCTTAGTAGTACTAATTTTTACCATGCAATCAAAATTTACATCACAAAGTCTCTTATGCCATATCCAACTTTCATCAATATGTGCAATCAAGCATGTCTTTCCACTGTTATTCAAATGAAAGATGTTACCTCTAGTTTGATTACCGGTTGCAATTTCCAAACCAGTTCTGTTCATAATTTTGCATTTACCATTCTTGAATTGTAACTGAAACCCTTTTTCAACTAATTGACCAACACTCAAAAGATTATGCTTTAAACCTTCTACATAGTAAACATTGTCAGTATTATGCTTTCCATCAAGAGATATTGTACCTTTTCCTTTGATTAAACAAGCTTTGTCATCTCCAAATCTTACCAGACCTCCATTATATTCCTGAAAGTTCAAGAATTTACCTTTATCACCAGTCATGTGATGTGAACATCCTGAATCAATGATCCATTCATCCTTAACTTCAACTTTAGCTGCCAGGGCCTGCTCTACCGATTGAACAGTAGGTGTCGGTTGATCTTCTGTTATAGCAACAAAAACCCATCCATTGTCTGTCAGGTCTTCATCAGAATCATCAGTGACTCCTTCATCAGCAAGATAACAAGATTTATTTTTATTCTTCTTAAATCTGTATCTCTGGTATTCAAGGTTAGGCTTGTATGTTCTTCTAGCTTCTTCTCTTAGTCTAGCATGTCTATCAGGGCATCTAGAAGCAATATGACCAATCTTACTATAGTTAAAGCATTTAAAGGGTGTTTTACCTTCATACTTACTTCCAATTGGACCTTTAGACATTTTCCTTGCAAATAGTGCTTCAAGTTCTTCAAGTTCTTCATTTTCTCTCCTGCTTTCCTCAAGTTCTCTTGCATAAAATGTTTTCCAATCAGGCTTGTCAAATGATGGTGCAGATGATGTTTATGCCTTAGAAGCTAAATATGTCTTTATAGTAGCAACAAGACCAAATTTCTCAATTTCAAAAGCTGAAAGTTTTCCAATCAATGTATCCCTAGTTACTGATGTATTAGGCAATGTTCTTAACTCATTTATAGCAGTAACTTTCATTTTATATGTCGGTGGCAATCCTCTTAAAACTTTTGAAACAATTTCATATTCACTTAAGGTTCCTCCACAACATTTAATACCCAAAACAATTTCATTTACTCTTTCTATAAAAGTAGAAATCCTTTCATCTTCTTCCATTTTCAAATTTTCATACCTGACCCGGAAGCTTTCAAGTTTTACAATTTTGACTATGGAATCTCCTTCATTCAATGTTTCTAAATGATCCCAAATAGCTTTAGCAGTAGACCTATCTGATAATCCCATGATTTGTTGATCTGTTAATGCGCTCAAAAGTGCTTCTCTTGCTTTGCAATCATTTTCCTCATCTTTAGCCAAGTTTGGTGGATTAGGCTGACTGGTTGTAGGAGTTGTATAGTCATTCTTTGTAACATCCCATATGTCCTTTCCAATGCAATTTAGATGTGTCTCCATTCTGATCTTCCATATTCCATAGTTGGTTCCATCAAGTTCAGGACTGTCCTTCCTGAAATAGCTAGTAGACATTGGATCTCCTCAAGCTGTTAAACTTCTGCAAAAAGAGAACTCAGCTTTGATACCAATTGTTAGGTCCCAGAGACAACTAAGAGGGGGGGGTGAATCAGTTGCCTAATAAATTCAAACCAAAAACAACTTAACCAACCTTTGTGCTTAATACCGATAAACCAAACTTTATGCTGGTACACAGTTTATCAGTTAATTACAGTACCGGTAAAGATTAATGCATGAAACAGAAAATAATAACATCCACAACACATAATACCAATATTTGTACGTGGAAACCCTGTAAGGGGGAAAACCACGGTGGGAAACCTTACCCACAATCAAATGATACTACTGCAGATAGTATGTGTATACAAATGGGGTTTGCACATGCAGAAAGGCCAAGTGCCTAGAGCTCACTGCTCAAACACAAATAGGAGTCACACTAACTACAATTGGATGGTTAAATCCAATAAGAATGTACTACTCAAAATAACATCTTTCTATGTTGGATTCAGTACCGGTGTAGTTCTGATTGTCTTTACAAATATCTTGCTTCACCTTCAAATGATGTCTGCATGTATAGCTCTGCTTATTCTCGCATATACCTTCTTACAAATCCTTATCCTTATTGCATATCGGTCTTACAAATAAGATCTTACATATATACCATAACCTAAGACCAATTTTAGTAGGTCGGCTCTAAAAGATATTACAATAAAACAATTACAAGTAAATCAATAACCGATGCAATATCCGATTCAACAAGTCGGCTTCATGCATTTACAATAACAACAAAATCATCTCCAAAGCCTATCGTGCTGATCTGGAATAGATAAGCCTGACGGTGCATAACCTGGACCTATTTACCGGTAACAACAAAATGCAAATACGAATATGCCAATGAACAAATCTTCAAGACAAAGTATCCAAACGATGTCTTCGACATAACCAAGTGTTTTCCATATCATTCCAAGTGCCGGTGAACGTTATATCCTGTCGGTGTACCAGATACCAGTGACTGTGCATAAGTCACTTGCTTGTCGGTGAACATTGCCAATCATCCAAAGTGCCAGAGTTGATAAGTGTTAGTAGGTGTTGACATCAATGACAAAACCATAACAAAATACCAACAATTACATAAAGAGGGGTTTGCACATGCAGGAAGGCCAACAGCCTAGAACGCACTACTCATCACAAAAGGAGCCTCACTGACTACAAAATAAATCCAGACTACAATTCGGAAAGAAGAATGAACTGCAAGAATAACATCTCTTATGCCTGAATACAGTTTCGATTAAGCTCAGTACTGGAGGTCTTAAACCTCTTTCACCAACCCAATTCGATCACATATGATCGACCAAAACCTCTGGATATGATTACAACCTTATTCGCACACAGATTAACCTATATCCCCAAAACCCATATGCCCATGAATATCCCCCATGATCTACAAAGAGATCTTACATCATATTTATACCAACCTAGGACCTAAACAATTAGGTCGGCCACCTAAAAGATAATACAATAAATTCATAACATAAACACGCAATCCAATGATCAACCAAGTCGGCCTAAGACCGAAACAACATAATCCAACTGGAAACACATCGGGATCATCCACCAACACATTACATAAACCGGTCCATAACCTAGCTGAATAAGATAGCATTAGGTCCGGACCCAAATCCAACACCACCAATCAATAGGAACATGAACAAGATAACCACCAGCATCCCGAAAGCCATCTAGAAGCCACGCCAACACCCCTTATCATGTGCATCAAAAGATCTTCAACAAAGCTCTGTCAGTAGAACCCTTACCGGTGACCAAAAGGCTTACTAGAACAAATGATAGCTCTCGAGTAATCAAATATCGAACCAATTGATCTTGAAACAAATTTGAATAGCATGAATGACAGATCCAAACCAATTCCACAAATCGAAACATACCGGAGCATACCGAATCAATATCATAATACAATCGCTCTACCGAAATCTACCGAAAACTGGTAAACAACTAAAACAGCCATTGTTGCCATCAATGCAACCCATAATCAATTCCTCCAATTGCCAACATCACACACATTCTCTTCTCTCTATCTCACCTTTCTCCCACTCCCCAATTCTCTCTCATTCCCCCTCTCTACTTATCTCTATCTCTTCTCTCCCTCTCCATACATACATCCCCTTACTCCCTCCCTAACTGTACTTCTCTACATACCTCTCACTCTCTCTCTCCCTTTCTCTCTATCCCACCCTCCCATGATTCCTCTCTACTTATCTCTCTCACCCTTTCCCTCTCTACTTACTTCTATCTCCTCTCTCCCTCTCTCCACATACCTCTACCTCCCTCCCTCTCTACCTCTATTCATCTACAAAAATCTCACTCTCTCCCTCTCTCTCACTCCCTCCCTCCCTATTTCCCTCGCTATTCCTCTTTATCTCTCCTCTCCCTCTCTTTACCTGCCTCTCTTTCCATCCCTCTCTACTCTTATCTCCCCTAATTCTCTACCTTCCTCCCTCCAAACTACTCTCTCTCTCTCTCTCTCTCTCTCTCTCTCCCTCCTTACCTCTCCATACTATCTCTCTCTCTAACTACTTGTCTTTATCTACCCTCAATCTCTTTGAATACCTCTCCTTCCCTTTCTCAATCCAACTCTACACTCCACTTTTGTGCATCTCACCTCTCTCTATCTATCTAGGTATTTAGCTAAATAGAGTATGGGAAGAGTGTATGAGAGGTAGGTAGATATAGATAAATAGAGAGAAAAGGAAAGTGACAGCTAGAGAAATAGGTAGGGGGGAGAGAGATGTAGTTTGAGAAAGAGGTTATATATATATATATATATATATATATATATAGAGAGAGAGAGAGAGAGAGAGAGAGAGAGAGAGAGAGAGAGGGGGGGCAAGGGAAGGTTCAGGAGATAGAGGGAAAGATAGAAATATAGGTCTTGTAGCCCAAAGGGAGATATATAGAGAAAAAGAGAGGAGGAGGGGAGATAGTGATAAGTTGCGAGGGGGGAAATAGATAGAGAGGTTGAGAGAGATAGAGAGAGGTGAGATAGACAAAAGTGGAGGGGAGAGTTGGAGTGAGGGAAGGAAGGAGATGTATTAAAAAAGATAAAGGGTAGATAGAGATAAGTAGTTAGAGAGAGATAATGGAGAAGGAAGGAGGGAGAGAGGGAGAGATAGGTAGAGAGGTAGGGAGAGAGAGTTTGTGAGGTGAGATAAATAGTAGTATGGAATGAAGGAGGTAGAGAGTTAGGGGAGATAAAAGTAGAGAGGGATAGAAAGAGAAGTAGGTAGAGAGAAGGAGAGGGGAGATAAAGAGAGGAGGGAAGATAGATGGATAGAGAGATAGAGAAGATAAATAGAGAAAGGGAGAGGGAAGATAGAAAGTACATATGGTTGGATAAGTAGAGAGGCAGAAAGAGGGAAGGAGGGCTCAAGGGATATAGGAATAAAGATAGAGGGTGGGAGGGAGATTTATTTAGAGAAATGGAGGTAGTAGGGAAGGAGGGAGAGGTATGTATAAAGAGAGGGAGAGGGGAGATAGATATAAGAAGAGGTAGAAGGGGAGAGAGAGGATGGAAGGAGAACTATGTAGAAAAATAGAGGAATGGAATGAGAGGGAGGTATTGTTGGTGTATGTTTTATCATCTACCAAACATTAGAATAAGATACCCAAAGGTATTCTATCCTCTCTTGAAAAATCACTGCTGATTCCAAGGTCTATATGTGCGAACAAGTGACTTTAGTGGGATAGCTACTTGGGTAGTGTATGCTGAAAATCTCAAGGGGGACTTACGTTGATGAATGTCTTATAAGCTTCTTGACTTAGATGGATTTATCAATTTTAGGTTCTTTCTCTTTTTTTGGATTTTTTGGGATTTAGACTTTCAAAAAAAAAGGGGAAAAAAGGAGATAGGGTTAAGGAAATTTAATCTAAACCTAGGAACTTTGGAGACGGTATTAACTAGGTGTTCTCGGGAAACCACACTTTGTTTCGCCACACTGAGGACAACTACACAAAGTGGGTGCAATCTTCAACTGGTTGTGCTTATGATCAAAATGTTGGCATACACAGGGGATAGGCTCAGACTAACTTTGCATAGTGAAATGGAAATCATCCATTCACCAAAAGTATGAGCAGAGATACACCGTTAATTAATACTTATCAAATCTTTCATTCAATTCTAACAACTTTGAAAGCAAATCTAAATTAACTTTTAAACTATTGTGTTGAGGAAATTGAAACCATGCTAATCACTCAAATAACAGAGATTACAAAGCCTTAAGAGAAAGCACACATGCAATGTATTATTTGAGAAATGACCTTCACGCAACAATATATCAAAAACCACACACTCTCCAAATGAGAGGAGGTAGCCTTATATAGTTTTTCAAAAAATAATGAACGGTCGAGATCAAACAATGATCAAGGGCTCAGATTGAAAGATTGAAACCCTAATTAAGGTTTCCCAAAACTAACTACCCCTCGACCAATGAGAAAATTACATTTGGGGACACTTGTCCTTCTTGCTAAATATGAACCAACAATGAAAATAGAAGGTTGTTGCATTGTGAAGTGTGCCCTTCTAGAAGCTTTTGGATAAGTCAGGTTCATTGAACTCAGACATGCTGACTCGAAACAATCTGATTGGTCGGAAGATGACGAAGTGCCACCTCAGCGTGTTGGATGTCTTCTTTGAATTCTCTAATTTGTGTCAAGAAATTGTCTTAAGTATGGAAATTTGTTTGTCATCACCTGATTCTGATTAGGAGCTTAATTCTTCAAGAGATGAAATTCTTCAAGAAGTTGGAAATTCTTTTCAATATTTTCACCAAGTCTGAGAATTTTTCTTTCTTGATGTCTTGAGATGCTCGAATAACCTTGCTCATGGTCCTGTCTTTAACTCTGAATTTGGCTCGAAGCTCCATTTGTGTATTCAGTGATGGTCCCGCCTTCAGCTGCCAATTTATGTTGCGCGGGAGGAGGGTAAAAAAAACTCTGGATAACCCCATGCAAATATGAATTCATGTTCTCAAATTGATAATTCTTTCAAGTGCCTTGAATTTGGAGAAGAATTTATCCATGCCTTAGAATATTTTCCATGACAGATTTTGTTGTCATCATCTTCTTGTCTTCCATTTCAGCTCAATACCTTATCTTCAAACCTGATCTTACCATGATCTGATCATTTTCAAGGCATACTTAGGATTTTGTTTGATCTTTCATCAGTGGGGTGGACTTCAACCAGCTCATGACACCACACTTGTTCATCTTTTGGGGTGAAGTTTAGAGAGTTTGTGGCACCACACAATCATCTTCATTAATACTTCCAAGGGCGGACTTTATGAAGTTCATGGAACAGCTTTTTCAAACATAGGGGGGAGTTTGAAGAGTTGGACCTTTGGAGGGTGGACTTTTGGGGTTCACCTTGGAGGGCAGACTTTTTGCTTCCTAGGCACCAAGGAGGGCGGAGTTTTTCCAACTTAGGTGTTGTTGATTGTAAAGTAGGGCGAACTTTGTGAGACTTATGCACCTTTTACTTCACCTTGGGTGGACTTTGGAGTCTCCCTCTTGCATATGGCGGACTTTAGGGGAGTTAGGCACCTTCCACATGCTACTTTCATTCCTCTTGGGCGGACTTTATCACTTCTCTCCTTCTATTTGGGCGGGGTTGAGGAGACTTGTGCACCACTCTTGTTATTGCTTCACCCCAAGGCAGACTTTGTGAGTTTCAAGATCCAAGGTGAGGGCAAAGTTCAAGAGATTCATGCACCTTCTTCATCTTTCCCAAGGCAGACTTTGAGAAGCTCCTGTCACAACATTAAACACCATTAGCCAAACTTAGAAATATTTGGAAAACCTTTAAAATTTAATAACTTCTTCAATTATAGCCAAATTAACATGGTATTTGAAATCCATACTCAGGTAACCCATCTGAAGCGTCATGACCCCTAAAATATAGGAACTTAGCTTTTTGGGTCAAAACTTGAAAATTTTCGATCACGATCGATGCAAGTCAGTGGTGTCAGTGCAAACCCTAGGTCCCCACTCCGAAAAAGCAAAAAACAAACATCTAAAAAATAGGGAAAACTTTCTAAAAATAGCCATCTCGAGGATCAAGCTAAAAGTGTCAAAAACAAAACTTCCTAAAAATAGGAAAAAAACAAAAAAGAAAACTTTCCAAAAATATAAAGTTGTTCGAAGTCATTCAAATCAATTGCATTCTTCATCCTTTGACCTTTCTAAGCACTTTGACGGTGTCTTGACTCTGTTATCACTTGGTTTGCAAAAATTGACTTTCAATCCTTAAGACTCGAACCGTTCAAAATTTGACAAAACTAAGTAGAACTAAAGCGGAAGGCCATGTGACACTAACAAAGACCCTAGAAAGCAGGAAAAAAAGGAGGGTCCCCATTTGCAATGGGGCGATGTGTGAAAAAGGTCACAACAAGTATGTAGATAGAGGGAGAGGGACACACACACACACATAGAGAGAGAGGGGGCAGGGATAGAGGGTTGAAAGAGTGATAGAAAGATATGTCTAGATCTTGGGGTGGAGAGGAGAGAGAGGTAGAGAGAGGGGAGAGAGGGAGAGTGATAGGGAGAGAGATTAGTAGAAAGCTTTAGTATCTAGTCATTTTTTTCCAAAAAAAAACATAACATAGTATCTAGTGTACGCATAAAAAAAGTTATAGTTGCATTTAGTATTTTGAAAAACCCTTTGGTAAAAAGATAATTAAGAATGAGTTTTATAAGTTGCATATTTTTTGTAATATTTTGTTGAGTTTTGTTTTATTAATAATTTTTTGAAGTGAATGGATCCTGAAAACTAGATACCTGTTCATGATGAAGTGTAGAACAATAATGTATAATTTGTTTCAAATATAAAGAATTCTAGTCAGTTTTGCACGTCTGTTAGATGTAGCAGTACCATCTGCTAAATTTCGTTACGAGTACAATATAAAATCTAAATTTATTATCACACCACATTATATATGAAACAAAGTTATCTGCACCCCCTATTTCAATGTTGTGCATGGTACATAATATCCATACATTGTTAGTTGGATACGTATTGATGGGCAGACTTACATCAAGTATCATTAGGAAGTGTGTTTCAAAAGGTTTACAGAGGTTAATTTATGGAAGGATAATGCAAATGTGATAGAACCTACATGCCAAAGATGTAAAATATGATGTTAATCTGTAAGATTTAATGTGAAATATGTAGAAGAAAGTAAAGAAACGAGAAAACAAATGCAAAGGAATGTATTATCGTAAGATGAATATAACCATAAAATCAATAATACAGTTAAAAAAAAATCACTAATCTGAAACTTTTAGAAAAGATTTTTTACTTGCAAGATTGTTCCACCGAAATAAATTGATTTTCATAAACGTGGGTTCAAATATGTACCCGAGCCATGTAAGATTTGTTGACTAAATGTGGCATTTGTTGCAGGGTTTTGAGGAAGCCCATTATTCAAAATTTGGAAGAACGAAGGATGTTAGGAGAATGGGCATCCTCAAGCTGAAAAAGGGCAGAATGGGGAGAATTATAGTGAGGGAGGGAGTGTTGCTGGAAATGGGAATAACAGAAACACTGCAAGTTCAGCTTTGTACAAACAGTATTTGCCTTGGGCAAGTCAATCAAATTTTAAAATTTTGTCATGTTGTTTGAAATAGAAAGATACATTGGAACTTAGGACCAAGTAGATAGTTAATTTGCAATTTTGCAAGATTTACTTCGGGTACATTGAACTGTTTAAAAGTTTTTTTGTTGTTCGCACTAAAGATGAAAAAAAGATTTATCCTTAAAATTTGAACAAATGACTAAACCACAGATCTACAAAGATTATGATCAAATAAAGCATCATATCAAATGTTGTTTGATGAAGAATCATGATGGGAGGGAGTTAAAAGAAATGGTCGTCTACAGAATTTCAAAATAGGTACATGGCATCTAAAATCCAATGTGTTTGGTCCTAGGGATTAGAAGTATATGGAATTTAGTACTAGGTTTTATAGAATGTAGAATAGGTTACTGAATTGCTAAATTATGTATGTTTGAAATGGAAAAATATCAAGGAATTTAGAACTGGGTAGATAGTTAATTTTATTAATATGTTGATCTTGTAGCTGCTTTGGATTTAAAATATCGGTGAATTGTATGGGAGATTGATAAGGTGCAATAAAGAAATTTACATTCAATATAAATTGCAGGGTGAGCCTTCACGGAATTAAGTCCTTACCAAAATATCTGACCTAAGCTCTTCATTAATTGGTGGGCAGAAAGTGAGGCATAGAAAGTCCAAGAAATGAATACTTGACCTTGATTAACGTTGATTAATGAATCCATCCGAAAACGGTAGTGTGAATAATACAAATTAATTCTGTATATGAAGCACAGAAAGTAAAATTTTGAGCTGACATACAGGAAATTAAGTTGTATTGTTAGTTTGAATACTCTCTCAAATTTACAACTGTTTTAGAATAAAACCTCTGTGAACTGTTTGGGAGATTTGGAAGATACAATAGAGAATACTGTGTTAAATATAAAGTGATGGGGTGAGCTTCATACTATATGCAATTATGTTCTTACCATAATACCAGATTGCACTCTTTGACAAGGGAGCACATTCTTCTTTTGTCGGTGCACAGCTTAAAAGGTGTAGAAATGTCAACAACTGAACATATAACCTTAATAAGTGCATCCATCGCAAAGTAAAATTAAGGATATAATAAAGTTATTTTGTAAATAAAATAAAGAGAGCATAAACTTTACAGGTGAAATATAGAAAATTTCTGGTAGATGTTCAGTTTGCACAATCTGTCAACGTTGCAATTATTTAGGTATAAAATTCCTGAGTGAACTCTTTGGTTTGAGACAAAAATATCACATTCAAAAGAGATTGTAGAGGAAGCAGTAGATTGATCAAAGACCAGGATTATGAATACAACAATTTAACTTGGTAAGTGAAGCATTGAGAGGGTAAGTCAGTGTAGGAGATGGCAGTCTGATTCTTGAATTATGATAAAAGCTTATGAAAACTGATTAGTTTTTACTAATTTCTCAGAAAATTATGGAGTGGATATTGTTGGTGTGGCTCCAGAGAGATCCATAATCATAAATCCACTAACCGTGAGTGAAAAACACTAAATTCAAACTGAAAACACTTGTGAAGTTGTTGACGTGCATGCACCTTCAAATAGCTACCATCCATGGACTTATTATTGGCCTTCCATTATCCATCAATCTTCATCACAATCTTCTTAAAATCAAGAGGCACATCCCCCATCTTCCCAACTACTGCCAGTATCTCAAAAAGCAAACTCCTAGCTGACCTTCCTTTGCTGCATAAATAAGGAATGCTCCTTCTCTGACTGGTTACCTTCCATATGAAACCACTTAAGAGCCTTCAGCATGAGCTGTATCACCTTCGGTGCTACCTTGAGGACCCCCTGCACCTTCCAGCACAGCACCATGAGGTCTTTCTTCTTGTCAACCAAAAAACTCAGCAAGCCCTCCACATCCATCTTCTTGCACATGGTATTCAACTCCAAGTGCGGTCATACAACCTGTCCATAGTTTTTTTAGCCTCAACCAGATTCAAACCTTATGCAGCTGCTTGGGGTTTTGGGAAAACTCCTCCACCCATGTCACTTACATCTCCACCAATTCTATCCATGAAATACACAATCTTTGCTTACAAGTCTTTCTCCACAACAAGGATCTAGCTATACGACTTGCATTGCTAGCTTCCCTTTATTCAAGGCCTTTAACTATGCAGCCATAGAAGTGGAGGAATAGGATACTGTTCTTGGTTTTGTTGTGAGCAACTCACATTGGTTTGATGGTCATCTTGCACCCAGGATAGGAGGTAGACAGCTGATTTTAACCTGACATTGTATGGGACATTGTATGGGAGCTCACTGTGCTCCACAGGGGAACACCAATTGGCATAATTAATCATTGTCTTAATTTAACTAATTAAATAATAACACAAACTTAGGAGACATTACACTCCATCCTTCTAATGAATCTTGCTTGTTAACGCATCCTATGGAAACAAAGGATTGCCACAAAAGATATTCAGTCTTAGAATAAGCGTTAAAATATCTGTAAGTGCAAAAATGCAAAAACCATTACTTGAATCTTGCAACGAATTTGCAACAGCTTCCAACAAAGTGAACTCCTTTTTTCAATGCTGAGAATTAATACAGTAATACATATGGAAATGAACAAGCACAGATAAACAAAGCCAACCTATAGAACCTTTCATTGCTAGAAAGCTTTCCAATTAACTGATAACTTTTTTATTAAAAATGCAAAAAATATAGTCAATCAGATGACAATACATTATCCAATCTAGGCTCTTAAACAACACAGCACAATTGGTAAAAGAAAAGATGAAGCTTTAATTCAACTCAATGCAAAATGTCAAGAGCACGGAAGCACGGAAAATGTGTCCTATCATTAAACCTGTAGCTGTCAAGAATTTAAAAAAATTAGCATTATATTTTATAGTTAAAAGGTCACATGACACAAAGAACTCGAAGCATGCAGTGATGCAGCTCTAAATCGCCTCAGCCACTACCTGTAAACAATAATGAACAATTTGTTACAACCCATGCTTGCAAATTTCACTTAACCACATTTAATTGTTATCACCACAGAGAAAATCTTTTTTATAAAAACAATTGAAGTTTTTGATTACTTGAAAAACAGGTTTTGAAGGGGCCCCGAAACCCTTTACAGCAAATTAGAATAGAGATTAAACATGATAGGTCCAGCTAGAAAATACATAACAACAAACAGAAACAGCTGGCAAAAACAAAAAGCCAGCAAGAGACCCAAGAGTAACAAAAGGACAGCTCAGTGACACCAAAGGGACAGCCAAAAGCACAGGCCAACACAATTGAAGTTAACTGAATGTAATATATTCAAACTGAAAAGGAAAAGCCTTTGTTAATTTCAAAGCTTCAAGTTCCCCTGTGTGACAGATTGCATTAAGCTGACGATTAAAATTGTTCTTCTAAATTCATCATCAGAGTTATAAATCTTGATATAAAGGTTTAAATTTCACATTAAATATTTCACAGTATTAAATGGGTCACTTAATCTTAAGATCAAAGTTAAATTATTATTAAGATTCAAAAGAAATTTCAGGTGGAGGGTTCTTGTTTTAACAACATTACTGAAATACTTAATGATCAGTTTCTGAGTGTTAAAAACTTCTGATCAGAATGGATACACTAGAAGGCCAACTATTGATACAAGCGCTTGAGGTTATTTTCGGAAGGATATTCGCAGATCAATTAGAAACCTTATAATGAAGCAGAAAGCTGCAGGAAATCACAGAACTTTGAACAAGTGGATGGTGTACAAAAGCTATTTTGGTCAGGAATAATACCTTGGAATGTCCTTACAAACACTGAAATAATACCTTGGAGTGTCCATACGAACACTGAAATGCCCAAATTATTACCATGCATTCTGGAACTTGAAATCAACTGGCTCTCCCAGAGGGCCTTGGCTGGATGCTTTGTTGGAATCTAGCCCTCAGTGAGCTTGATTCACACACGGATTCTTCTAACATGGGTTCTCTCTTCTGGTGTGCCCAACAGGTTTGATTGTGACAACGTTCTTAAAGAGGATCCCTGGTTCTTTGGCGAGCTGGATTTTTTCTAAAATCAAGGGTTTCAAGCTTTTTAACTGAGAAAGAACAGGTTGATTTTGCTCATTCATATGTTTGGCTTTTCTGTCTACCCCCAGAAATGTGTCCAACACGTGCCTTAGATGATTTGCGACTCTATTAGCTCTTTCCTGTGCTCTACAAGAGCAACTAAGGATAAGTGGATGGCATCTTGTACTTGCATTTGCATTCAAATGAGCCATTCCAAGCCTTTCCTGCTGCACATGGATAACTATAGCTCCATAGTCCAGGAACTTAACCACAACTGCAACCACATTAGATGTCACCTTTGTCATAAAACCAGCAATCTCCAACACAAGTGCCCTAAGCTTCAGAAACTCATCAAAGAAAAGATATGGAAAGCTGTGACTCATTCTAAATCCAAGGCTCAGTGATCACAAGAACAATGTCATGATAGATTCTTCAGAGGGAGAGGAAACATGCCCATGTCTTTGGAAAATGGATTCTACTCAGCATCTAAAAGATGTCTAAAGACAAAGAGAAGGTACATTCCACTAGGTACAGCCATTTCTTGATGATATTCTTCTCTAGAGAAGCTGCTCCTCAGGATGTTAATGATCTCAAAAGAGTTATTAATGACTATGAGCTTGCTTTAGGCCAGGAGGTGAATGCAAATGCTTGATCGTGTTTTTTTATGTCAATCCCCTTAACAATGGGAAGTTGGATCAAGTTCTCAGATTTCAGCTTGGGAAACTACCTAGTAAATATTTGGGCATCCAGTTCTCTAGTAGATGCAATTGGATTTTGTGGGTTGATCTTCTCTAAATTGAGTCAAGGATTAATGGTTATAAAAGTAGACTTCTTAGTTTTGATGGAAGAATCATGCTTTTGAAATCATTTTTGCGAGTTCTTTCAATTTACCATTCCTTGGACTTACTAACCCCAAATGGGATTTGTTGATGTGTTTTTTATGCACATGCAAACACAGAATAAAATACCAAAAAGTATCTTATCCTCTCTTGAACAAAATCTCTCAAATGGTGAAGATTAGCTTAAGGATCACTTGAGAAGACTCCAAGGTTCATGAATGTAGGGTCACTTCGTGTGGATAAGCTCATTGGTTGATGTGATTATGTTGGAATCACAAGGGGACTTACGTTTGAATGCCTGAATGCTTGATTTGCTAGAACTTAGATCATCTGATGTTGCGATCTTGTGATGCTTCTTATCCTAGACTAACTTGAATTGAAAAAATGGCAAAAGATGAAGGGTTAAGAGAGTCTATTCTAATCCTAGGAATGTAGGAAGATGAGTGAATGATTAGATGGAATCCTACTGAGTGAGGTCTCACCATCAAACTGAACAATTTGACACAAGCTCAGTGCAATCTTTTAAGGATATTTCAAAGATATTCGAATCAATACCATCAAACATCGATCACCATTCAAGTTAATGCATTAGCAATGAATGTAGAACGATTCGAAGTTAAGTTCATATCATTCCAGTTGATCACACAAGGCACACTTACAATCAGCAAGAGGCTAGTGGTATGGACTAAACGGATTCCGCCTGAATACATTCAACAAATTCCTCCATTCAATCTAATTTATTTATCATCTAACATGAAGATCCAACAAGAAACCATGTACATTGTAAAGAAATGACACACTTCACCATAATTTCAATGAAAATGGAGTTCATTTACAACCTAGGCAACAATTTCTACCTTCTCCTCCTACTCTACTCAAATGGCCATTCTACTCCTCCTATTTCTCTGCTACTAACTATTCATTGTTTCTAACTATTAACCTTTACAAATGAAGAGTTTGAGCTATATATAGAGAGCTCATTTACAATGAACGGCCATGATTGAATCTCCATCAATGGCCAAGATTTTACAATGAAACCCTAATTTGAGTTTGTTACAACAAACTCTCCTTAGCCAATAACAAAATTACATTCAATGAGCGTGGACCAATAAATATCAAGGGTAGGTACATCAGAGTTTGTGCATCCATGGGTGAGCTTGGTTCATTGAATCAAGACGTGCTGATGTGGACCTCTCTGATTGGTGGAGTAGCGACTGGGATGCTACCTCAATCTTGCATTTTGTAGACTTGATTTGATTCATCATGATGAAGGGATGTTGAGAGATATCCCTTGATGAATGATGCAACTGGTTGAATGCAGCTCTTCATTGTACTGAATTTGATTCTTGGATTCCCGAAGGAAATTCAAGATTGTCAAACATTCTTCCATCATGTAGGTTTTCTTTTCTTCATGCTCTAGTGCCTTGAGGTAGTTAGATGATTTCTTCTTTGCAGCCTTTTATCTCCTCATGTCGTCATGATGTGGTGGGATCTTTTGAGATCTTCCCTCCCTTGATGTTCTTGTGTTTGCTGATGAAGTCTCCTCTTGATCTTGCATAGTGGTGATAAGAAGTACTTGTCATGGTCAAGTCATTCCTTCATCTTCTGATTGCTCATCTTGCCTCGAAGTACTATCATCTTCCTTACATATCTGCAAAACAAAGCAAGTATGGTATCAAATACATTACAAATGATCTTCACACCCATCTTGTTTTAAATTGACCTCTCACTCTGATTTTATGTGGTTTTTCACTAAATCTGATCAAGAGGAGGCTAATAATAATCAACGAATTCACTGTGTGGAAGACAGATTTAATGTCTAAGGGTAAATCTGGGCTGTCTAATGATGAAAACTGCTGGTTGATAGGTCTCTTAGCTAGGCAAATTCGCTCCCTCTTGCTGTATGATGAATTCACCTTCCTAAAACATCAGATCTATATCTTTAATGTCTTATTTCACCCTTGTGCTGCAGCAGCTCAGCTATGTTTTGATGAAATTCGCTCATGTATTGATAAAATCCGCTGCCTTGCTGAAGAAATTTGCTAAGTCTGCTCTCAAATTCACACTTGGAGAGAAGAATATATTTGAATTGGTGGCTGAAATGAATGTTTTGACCCTTCCTTTATAGGCACTTTAGGGTAAAAGAGCTGTCTCTTCCCATAAGGTCGACTTGATTTTAAATAACAAATCACCTTTCCCATGCTGGCCGACTTCACCTCTTGCCAAAAATGCATGGATTTGAGGAATTCACTCAAAATAGGTGGCAAGGTACATGATTTCAAAAATTCGCTCCAAGTCCTTAGCAAGGTACATGCCTTCATGAAAAAGTTCACTCCAGGTCCTTAGCAAGGTACATGCCTTCATGAAAAATTTTGTTCCATGTCCTTAGCAAGGTACACGCCTTCATGAAAAACATTGCTCCATGTCCTTAGCAAGGTACAGGGGTCAAGGTGAGAAATTCGCTCCATGTCCTTAGCAAGGTATAGGGTCAAGGTGAGAAATTCGCTCCATGTCCTTAGCAAGGTACAGGGTCAAGGTGAGAAATTCGCTCCATGTCCTTAGCAAGGTATAGGGTCAAGGTGAGAAATTCGCTCCATGTCCTTTGGAAGGTACATAACTCAAAATTCGCTCTAGGACCTTTCCAAGGACATAACTCAAAATTCACTCTAGGACCTTTGGAAGGACAACTCAAAATTCCCTCTAGGACCTTTGGAAGGTACGTGACTTGAAGCAAAATTCGCTCTAGGGCCTTAGCAAGGTACACATGATAAAATTCGCTCTATGCCTTGTGTAAGGTACATGGCTTTGAGTTGACCCTTAGTTCAATTCCTTCCTCTTTCTTCTACCTCATTGATTTGAGCCTTAAGTTTTCCAATCTTTCCACATGAAAGCATCATCAATTTGAGCTTTGAGAGCACCTATGGAGGAAATTCGCTTGGACTCTTGAGCAAGGTACACGATCTTATAAAATTCGCTCTCAATGCTTGCAAAGTACATGATCTTTCCAAATTCGCTCTTGACCCTTGGCAAGGTACAGGAGCTAAATGCAAAAATTTGCCCAGAGTCCTTAGAGAGGTACATGATCTCAAACAACTTTAAACTCAATTCCTCACTTTCCTTTACTCTATTGGATCATACCCCATATCTTTAAGTCTTCTCACATAAAACATGTTAACTTTTAGCCTTCAAGAAGGCTCAAGGAAAAATTCGCTCCAATCTTGAGGTAAAGGACGGGGTCTAAGGCAAGTTTGCTCCAGCAAGGTACATGACCCTATGTAAACACTTCATTCAATCTCTTCACTTGCCTATACTTTATTCATTCAAATTCCAAGTCTTAAGTCACTTCAATGTCCATGTTAAATTAATCTTTATAAGTGACCCTAGGGGAAGACTCCTCATTCAATCCATTTTCACCTGACTTGGTGAACTCTCTAGCTACTCAAGAAATTCTATCCCTTCAATGCAAAGATTAATAGCAAGGGCCCTAAGACTGACCAACAACTAAGCTAAGCGGACTAATCCTAGAAAGCGAAAAGTGGGGGTCCCCATTTGCAATGGGGCGATGTATGAATACCTCACAACAGGATTGTCTCCTAAGTGAACAAAATTATGAGATTCTTACTGTAGCATGGTACGTCTGATGTGCACAAGTTCCCTTTAGTGTTGGAAAAAGTCTGCAGACCTATTTTATAGGGATGATTTACGATTCAGGATATTTCAGCAGTAGACAATATACTTGAAGTAAAGCACCTCGATGATATTCCCTTTCTGCCACAGAACTCCCTCCAGGCTCCCATGCTTCCTCTTTTATTGCTCACAGCTGCCCTCTGATCTTTTCTCTCTTAGTTGGCCTGTGAAAAACAATATTCTAGCTGATTCTCAGTGCTGTCATCCATCTTGGACAATACTAGGTGGAAAAATGTGGCCCCACTAGCCGTCTCAATCCATAAATTCCCTTCCATGAGTTAATCTTTCAAGATCTTGTTTAGTCTACTTGAATGATGATGACAGTCTAATATGGACCCATGACCCTTCACGATCTTATATAGTAAAAGCAGATTATTAATTCTTGATGGATTATTCGCCTGATGTGGAAGAAACTGAGGTGATTTAATTTAAATAAGGCATGTCCAATACCAAATCCTTTGCTTGGATTTGCAGTTTTGACAAAGCTGCAGAGACACAGCTTTTATGGGCCTTTTTGTTGCTTTGTTTATTTGAATGATCCCAAGATAGCTGAACACTTGCTTCTCTCTGACCTATTGATTAAGATATTTGGAACTCTTTTGTCTCAAATCTAGGCTTTCTTTGAGTCAGAACTTTCTCTCTCCTGTCTGCCTTCCTTTCTTGGCCACATGGCAATTCAAACATTCGACCTCTCTAATCTTCTTCTCTGTCACTCATTATATGGCATATTTGGAAGGATCAAGACCATAGACCTTTTTGGGTTAACTGGTCTCTGTTGGAACAAATTTGTGTTAAGTTTGAGGCTGCAATCTATGAAGTGTGAATTCTGCTGTGAGATCTGCTCTTAACAGCACTCCTAAATTCCTTTCTGTTGGAGATAAAAAGGTTTTGGCCCATACAAAATGAATTAAATTGCCTAGCAATAAAGGGTTCAAAGCCTCTCCCATCAATGGTCCTCTCCTGCTCCCCAAGCTTCCTCCCCAGGGTAGGAATCTTTGAGCTCAAATTAGATGGTGCTTCTCAAGCCAATTCAGACTTAGCAGGGACTAGGAGTTTTATTAGGCATACTCTTGGTCAGTCTAGTGCTGGTTTCTTTCTTCCACTCTCTTTGCAAAAGGGCTCATGCTCAGATTGGTGTATCAACAATCTTCTTCATGAAGCTTACATCGATTGCCCACAGAGTTTCTTCAAAAATCTGGCAACATCGTTTGTGAGAAGCAAATGTGTTTGCAAACTTCTCGCAAATGAAGGTGCAGATTCAGTCTCAATTAATGTTAGCAAAGTTCCAAATGCATGGGCAAATTTAGATGACATACTAGCTAAGAATTCCTGTTTTCCTCATGTATGATATTCAAGATTTCATCCATGATTGTCTTTTTATCATTGAGTCTTGTTACAGCTTTCAATGACACTTGTATTTATGACATGATGTGCAGCTTGTTATGAAACTTTTTACCCAAATGTAATAAGGATTAGTATTTCTTTAATTTGTAAATGAAGCAAAAGAGTTGTTAAAAAAGACAACAATTTGTAATTTTGATTGTGGGGTACAATTAAGGATTTAAAAACGTGTGTCAGTTGTTCAACTATCTTGGAAAACTATATATTTCCTGATAAACTTTGAAATTTACATGTGGAATCTCTTGGATGACAAAGCAAAGTAGGCAATTAGAATTGGGGAAGGGGATGCAGAGCATGTCCAACCAATGATACAAGTAATTGAAAGATGGAAAAGAAAATAAATGTTATGGTTTTAACGAAGTGTTTAATTAATCTATAAATCAGAAATACGCTATGGATCTGCAATAAACAAGCCTAACATTAGAAAATGGAAACAAAACACTCAAAACAGAACATTGCACCTGTCAAATGTCAGATCTGGGAGTAGAACTTGGATGGAAATCATTGTAGGATGTGGCTGAATTCTGGAAACTTCAGAATATTGTATGAAAAAGGGACAAGCCTGGCCACACTAGATGTGCACAGCTGGTTACAATCTGTGTAAAGATAGTGCAAGTGGTCACAAGAGGCACAAATGTCCCTGCACCAGAAAGTTCTGAAACTTTCGCCAATTCTCCATCTTTAAGTTTTGTGCTTGTTTCTGCTTCAGACCTCAAAAATCAGATACAATGATCTGAGCTATGGAGCCATGAAAAATGGTTAGTGTTGCATAGGCGACTGCCTTAGTCAGTTGCCTTGTGGGCATATTCCAACTTGTTCCACAAGAGCAATAGGAAGTTGATGGTGCATCCAGACCTATACAAAAGTCATAGTGGTGTAGGTAAATGTGTGAAACAACAAACCCTAGGAGCCGGTGACTACAACAAGAGTGGCATGCGGTTGTGATGGATGTTAAGAGCAATGAAAAAAGTGATCACAAAGAGGCAATGACAAGGGTTGAAGGATAGGAGATCACAAGGGTTTCACTGGGGGCAATCATTTTAAGAGGATGGATGAGAGCTTATATGGCATGGAATGATCATAATTAAGAGGAATAGGGTGTTTGGATAAAAGTATAAAGGAAAATCTACAAGATAGACACTATTCAAGGAAAAAGGGAGGTCACCATAGCTCAAAATGTGCAATCCAGTGTCTCCAGATTTCTGTTCCTCATCATGCATATGCAATTTGTTGGGATAAGTGTGTCATACACCTTGCAATCCTCATGGTTTTATTTATTATTTACTTATTAATTATTTGTAAGCCCGCATTGAAAAGGGTGTCCCACTATGACTTCGCCATTATGTCATGTGCATGCATTGATATACCTCATCATGTAAGATGTGTAAGGGAATTTATGACAAAGCAAGATTGTGAGAGAGGTGTAAGAGAATCTATGACCTGTGTAAGAGTATGTAAAGAAGTACATTGTTGACTTAAAATTATCGATGCATATGATGTGTCATAAGGCATCTTTGAATGGAGGAATAAGACCAGAATGGAGTGCCCAATTCGGGCAGATGACTATGACATGTTATTACAAGTTACAACAGGTGTAGGAGAATCTATTAAAAATGGTCAAAGACCCATCTTGAACTATAGCATTGAAATTTAGGCCATGAGAGTTTCGGGACCATTCCTCTCATATGTTGACTCATGACTTTGTGAGCCCACTTGTAGTTTTCTCTTCTTGCTTCTCTATTAATTCAGTGTTTGAGATGGAGGTTTCATATAGTGTATTTTCAAGTACTATTATGCTACCAAAAACTCTC
Organism: Cryptomeria japonica; assembly: GCF_030272615.1. Lineage (NCBI taxonomy): Eukaryota > Viridiplantae > Streptophyta > Pinopsida > Cupressales > Cupressaceae > Cryptomeria > Cryptomeria japonica. The sequence continues at coordinate 654,914,648 of NC_081408.1, forward strand.
CAAATTTGTTGTTGGTATTATCTCCCATGAAGGCTTGAGCCTAAAGTTGTAATATAAATGTTGGGTGTTATTGGGAATACAATTTGTTCAAGATTTAGAAGCTAGAAATTTTTCACAAAGGGTTTCCCCAAAGTATATCTCTATGTAATGGCTTTTTGTGTATGTTTTTTATCCCTGCAAGTTGTATGATCATATCTTATTTAAACTTCTCTCATAGATTAGTGAGAAAGTGTTTTCATTATCTTAGCTTCCTTTCACAATTCACCTTGGAGATGTGTGGAGAGAGAAAGTTTGACTGTTTGATGGAATCATGAGTGAAAAGAGTGGGGAAATTTGGCCGAAACATGGTGTGATACTAACTTTTAGGGTTTATGAATGCCTATAACATGGTTAGCGCTAGGTCACAAGGCTCAAGTAAATTTTGGTGTAGAATAAACAAGACCGGCTGTGCTATGTTTTCAGCTACACAGATGGTTATTGATTGCATAAGGGGTGTGCAGCTAGCATTTAATGCTACAAGCTCCAAATTTTTAGTGAAGGTTTTCTAAGGTTTGGAAATTCCCATTAAGCAATCATTGGGAAGGTCAAATTTAGTTGTAACATGGTCCTAAAACACACTTGGTAAATGGACACCAAAATAGTACCAACAAACATAATAAGTTACAAGGTATGCAATTTCCATTATTCTATGTATACCTTGGATAGTCCTAGCCAAGGCAAAGTGTGATTGTCTTCATTTTTACCTCCTTGAGGCTATTAGCTTACACACCACTCAATCTTTTTACCAAGAGAAAGAATGGCCAGTTCCTAGGAAAATAACAGATATGTAATCAAGCTTCTAGAATAAAAATATTTTTTTGTTGAGAATTTCAATTGTTTACTAGTCTCTATTAAAGCAGTGTTTCTCTAAATTTTATCAATGTTACCCCGAGTTTCTGGGACGGGGGGACAAAGAAATGAGTTTCCGGGACGTTTTTTTTTTTGCCCGGAACAGGGGACGGCTAGCTATATATATATGAATAATGAAATTTAATAATAGCAAGTAGCAACATAATAACATTTATAGATTAGAGTCTTGATTCTAATTCTAATTATTTGCAGATGATGTTTGATTTCAATGTTCTCGAAAAGATTTTGATTCATCAGCAAAATAAGTTAACTGTTCTCACTCAGATTGAATGATTAAGACTAAGCTATGAACATTCAGATCTAAGAACAGAGTGCACATGTTACAAATGAAACGCAGACTTTAATAATGGTAGTTGTTCATTGATTGATAACAATAATTTATGGCATCCATACATGATAGTTACAGTATTAAAATCTCTTCCAGCATACATGGAAATAATTGCAGAAACATCTGACCTTAATATTGAGCAGATAACAACATACCCAGTGCAGCAAATGGATGAAAAAATACTCGGATTTATGCATAGGTACTCAGAATGAGAACAGCAACAACAAGAATCTTATATCTGCTCAACATTTTTTTTTTTAAAATTTATTGTTGTATGAGCTGGAAACGGCTAGCCGTCCCCGGGACGGCTAGGGGACGGCTTGGGCATCCCCTGCCATCCCGGGGATGGTCAACGGTCCCCGGGCAAAATGTTGACCATCCATGAGTTTCCGGGACAGTTTCCGGGAATTTTCGGGGATCAGGGACAGCTGGGAAACGATTCCGGCCGTCCCCAAGTCCCTGAAACCGGGACGGTTTCCAAAACAAGTGCCTTGAAGCCGGAAACTCCTATTCTAAATAATAAAAATCATGTCTTGGAAAATTGGAAAAATATTAGGAAAAGGTAGGCAATGAGCAATGGAGAAAGGGCATGCAGGGCATGTCCAAAGAAGGATACAGGGTATACCTTAGATGATTCTTGACAGGCCAAAGTGTAATTATGTGATATTGTTTTCCTCCTTGTGGCCATTATATCAGGACCTTTGCATATGATCACCAAAGGATAGAAATGCAGAATCCAAGGAAAATCAGATATGTATTCAATCTTTTAGAATAATTTAAATGTTTATCATAGTTTAGAAACTCACTAAGTACTCACAAGATTTTTTACACCCAATAAACTCACCCATTTGCTCACTAGCAAGTTTTGGCAAATTTTACATTTAAAAAAAGGTGTTAAATACTCATGAGTACTCACATATCCACAAGAGAAACTCAAATACGCTGAGTGATATATCTAGATTCCTCCTTTTTCTTGGAGTCTAAATAGCTGGTATGCTGTAGGACCTTGGACCCATGACATGAATCTTAGGTAGTTATAGTGTGCCAAATTCCATACCTTGAGAGACTGATGCTAATGTTGTTACTCCTGAAAACATGTATAAATGGAATGTAAATTTATTATACTCCATTTGTCTTTACAGACTTGCTAAGATTTTATAGAGGAAGAAGTAAAGATCTCATCCATACATGTACATGAGCAAGCCAGGATTTATTTTTAGGTTCAATATGTCTATAAGCATTAACCCTTACCCTGGCTATTTCAATGTGCCAATGGTTCACATAGAGCTACAAACTAGATTTTAGTGTGCATGTACACAAGATCAGTTTTCCATTTTTAGATGACTGATATTGGGGAGAAAATACTTTCAGTCATAGACTCGTATGTGATAACCTAATAGAAGGCAAAGTTGAAAACAATATTTGTGGAACCATACACACACAAACACCTTTGTTCTGGTCTATGAAAACATTTTTCTACTATAGCAACTGATTGTATGGGCAGTAGAATCATAGATATATTTATACTATCAGATGGCACATCCTCAAAAAAAATCTTGAGAACAATCTAGTGCTTTTTGTCTTGATATATAATCTTTTAACTTCTACTCGCTATTGAGAATTTTTCCAAATATATCGTGGCATTCTAAAAAAGTTTGCAACACACCTGTAAGAGCTAGTAATAAAGCTATTGGATAATTGAAAAAATGTGAGACCAACTACACAATTAGAAGAGATGCCTGACTAATTATTAGAATTTATTAAAAATTTAAAATAAGAGTTTAAACATTAAGTAAATTCTAAATAATACTCAATTTGGTATGGTGAAATCTCATTGTAACAAAGCAAGGTAGGCAGTGGGAAATAGAGGGGTATCCATGATACGTTCAACCAAGGATACAGGGTATACCTTTGATGACCTTGTACAGGGCAAAGTGTATTTATGTGATATCGTATTCCTCCTCATGGCCATTAGAATAAGAACCTCTGCATTTGATAACCAAAGGACAGAAGAGCCAAAATCCAAGGGAAACCAGATATGTATTCGATCTTCCAGAATAATTTAAATGTTTCTTATTGCAATATTTCAATTGCTTCATTGTCATTATAGATTGTATTTATGCTGTTTTAGTTTTTAAATAATGAAAACTAAGTCTGAAAAATTCTAAAATTGGTGCATAACACACCTCACACATTTTTATATTTTATGCTATCTGCCAATTCATTCCATCATGTCTTAATTGAATGACCTATGTCTAGATGGAGTGAGATCTTCATCATTGCATTTCATCAATTTTTCTAGACTGGCATTTCATCAATTTTTCCAGACTGATGCTCAGCAATCTCTTGTTCCTGAAGCTGCATCAGCATGTTGGAGATTTGAGCATGGTGAATCAGGTTGTCTCTATGTCTGACACTAGGCAAGCTTTAAGGTTCGCAATTCACTCTCTAAATTTTGAATGTTACATTCTGGGTGAGACTCCAAGGAGGCCAAGAGGTGTTCATTTTGCACCTCAATGACAAGGTCAAGGACCCTCTTGTCTTTGGTTTGTTATGCAGAATATTCATGTCCAAGTATAGCAATAGAATTGTGACCCCAACAGAAAGTGGCATAGCACATATTTTGCAAATGCGTACTACAGAACTGGAGACAGCTCTTGGAAAGTGCACTGGGGGTGACTTGGTCTTGTTTCTGTCAATTGGAGCCTTCAATTTTGAACATTGATCTGCCTTATGTTTGATGGTTTTTGTTATCACAAAAGCTTGCACCCTTGCTGAGCTATCAACTCAACAACCTCGTGAAGCGTGGAAACAACCCCGAAGTGTGGGACCTTGCACAAGGGGGTTGAATCTCCGGAGAAGGCCGGCTTCCTTCTCAATCCAAGTGCAGGTATTCAACCAACTCAACACTTCAGATCTCACTCCTAAGCCTATCCTAACAGCTTGCAGAGGAAAAGGGAAGAGAGAAATGCTTAAAATGAAAGGAAGTGATGCACCAAGATAAGAGATGTTTCTCTCCCCACTCGAAATGGCACAAGGAATAAATAGAAACACCCAAGGGATGCACAAATTTCAGCTGCAAGAATGACCTCAACACGTGTATGGAGGTTAGAACTTGTTGAATGTCAAGAGGGGAGAAGGTTTCCCACAAGTCACACTCAGAAATAGGTTAACACAGCATATATGTGAAAGAAAGTCACAAACATACACTTATAATGAGGGTAAGAACACATACACAACATCCATAAGTTGAAGGCAAGAATGGTAATTTCAATTCATTCAAAAGCCAATGGCCAACTTATAGTTGCAGAAATACAAAATTATACAAATCTTTAAGAGAAGTGAAAGAGCATAGAATAGCTCAAGCCAGCAGGGAGAGAACTGTTATCACAAAAGCTCGCACCCTTGCTGAGCTATCAACTCAGCAACCTTGTGAAACATGGAGACAACCTCGAAGTGTGGGACATTGCGCAAGGGGGTTGAATCTCCGAAGAAGGCCGGCTTCCTTCTCAATCCAAGTGCAGGTGTTGAACCAACTCAACACTTCAAAACTAACTCCTAGGCCTATCCTAACAAATTGTAGAGGTAAAGGGAAGAGAGAAATGCTTGAAATAAAAGGAGGTGACGCACCAAGAAGAGATTGTTCCTCTCCCTACCCGAAATGACACAAAAAAATCAACCGAAACACCCAGGAGATGCACAAACTTCAGTTGTATGCGTGACCCCAATGCATGTATGAAGGTTAGAATTCACTGAATGCCAAGAGAGGAGAAGGTTTCCCACAAGTCACACTCAAAAATAAATTTAACCCAGCATATATGAGAGAAGAACCACAAAACATACACCTATGATGAAGGTAAGGAAACATACACAGCATACATAAGTTGAAAGTAGGCAAGAATGGTGATTTCAATTAATTATAAGGCCAATGGCCAAACTTACAGTTGCACAAATGCAAGATAAATACAAGAGAAGTGGGAGAGCATGGAATAGCTTAAGCCAACAGGGAGAGAACCCTTTACCATGAGGCTTAACAACCTTATATAGAAAAATGGTTACAAGAGTGATCATGACCCCTGTATGTCAATCTGGGGGTGCAGGGAAGTGCATGCACTTGACTTGTACATGCAAGCAACCTAGCCATACCCACAAAAGGCAATTCTGAGAAGGGTGGATTGACTGAACTTCCAAAGTCAGAGTATGCAGTCATGACACAAGTCACCACAACAAGCATGGCCCCGTACCTCCCTTGATGGAAATCCTGCCAAAAACATTAAATGCACCCATGTGGCTCCACAAAAGAAGGTGCACAAGTCACAAAAACTGTTGAAGCATTTAAAGCCTTGAGTGTCGATCACGCCATCCAGAAGTGTCGCCAATCGGAAGAAGTTCAGGGACTTCGGAACCTCGAGGTTCCGGAGTTCCGGGGAAGAGGAAGGAGAGCAGCAAGGAACTTCGGAACCTCGGGGTTCTAGAGTTCCAGAGAACTGAAAAAAGGGGCGAAGGAAGGAACTTCGGAACCTCGAGGTTCCGGAGTTCCGAAGAGCAGAAAGGGAAGCAAAGGAAGAGAACTTCGAAACCTCAGGGTTCCGGAGTTCTGGAGAAAGGAAGGAAGAAAGGCTAGGAGGGAAGTTCCGAAGAAGGCAAGGGAAAGGAACTTCGAAACCTCAGGGTTCCGGAGTTCCGGGGAACTTAGAAGGAAAGAAAAGGAAAAGGCGGAACTGCATAAAGGAACTTCGAAAGAAGGAGAGGAACTTCGAAAACTCGGGGTTCCGAAGTTCAGGAGAAGGAAAAGCGAGAGAAGGCAAAGAGAAGGAACTTCGGAACCTCGGGGTTTCGTAGTTCCGGAGAAGGAGAACAGGAGAAGGCAAAGGGAAAGAACCTCGGAACCTCGGGGTTCCAAAGTTCCGGGGAAGGAAGAAAAGGCCAAGGGAGGATCTTCCTCTTGACAAGGCAACACTTCACACTTCATGATTCTTCAACTTTCTTTTTGATCAACTAGGGCAGCGTTGGTCCATAGATCGTATTTCTGATCGGTTCTTACTGATGGACCAAGGGTGTCACAAAATGACAACAAGAACCTTTACAATGAGGCATAACAGCCTTATATAGAAAAACTGGTTGCAAGAGTTGTTGGAGCATTAAAAACCTTGAGTGTCGGGGCTGCCGAAGTTGGGGGGGACAAGGAAGCCGGGAAGGAGAAAAGAGAGGCAGCAAGGGACTTCAGAACCTCGGGGTTCTGGGGTTCCGAGAAAAGAAAAGGGCAAGTGAAAGGAACTTCAGAACCTCGGGGTTCAGGGGTTCCGGGGAACTGGAAAAGGAGCAAAGGAAGGAACTTCGTAACCTCGGGGTTTCGGGGGAAGGGAAGAAAGCGACAAAGGAAAGGAATTTCGGAACCTCGGGGTTCCGGAGTTTCGGGGAATAGAAGAGAGAAAGCAAAGGGAAGGAACTTTGGAACCTCGGGGTTCTGGAGTTCCAAGAAAAGAAGAGAGAAGGCAAAGGGAAGGAACTTCGGAACCTTGGGGTTCCGGAGTTCTGGGGAAGAGGAAAGAGAAGCTAAAGAAAGAACTTTGGAACCTCGGGGTTCCGGAGTTCCGGACAAGACAACACTTCACACTTCCTAATTCCACTGTTTTTCTCTTTGATCAACTGGGGCAGTGCTGGTCCATGGAACATATCTCTGATTGGTTCTTACTGATGGACCAAGGGTGTCATAAAATGACAACAGTTTTTCCAGCATTGAAGGCGGTGATTATTTAATTTTTTGGTCTCTGCTGGACTTTTCAGCAGGACACTTGTTCATGTTTCCAGGCATAGGGTTTAGTTTGTTGAATAGTGGGAGTGGAAGTTTCAGAGCAGAGGAAAGAGAAAAAGAACGGAGAAAAGGGAAAAAAGGGGACGCTGGGTTAGGGGAACAGAGAATAGTCTCCTGGAAGAGAACCAAAAAGCTGCAATAAAAAGTATACTGCGCTGAACTTTGTCAGTTTATTAAAGTTTTTTCTTTTTTTTGAACTGTGTCTAGCTGTAGGTATATATTTCATGCTTTGTACGCTCATTTCATGGACTGTCCTTTCATATGAATAATTAAAGATGTTGTCATTCACTTCCAGAAATATAAACTAGATTTGTCTTTATAGTTTATATCTATTTCTTGGCTTACTATCATATTATTCCTTTAAACATGAGTACAAGTTGCTCCAAACAAGGGTGAGTGTAAGAAGAGGTTTGTGCCTTTAATTATAAATTTACAGGTTAAAATCTAGACTGTCCTGCTGAAGCAGAGCATATCCTACCAGAGATTAAGTAGTGCTGAAAAGAAGAATTTTGACTATTTCATTACTTGAACCTGGGTTATTCCAGAGGTTGTTTTTCAGTTCCAGTGTAGAGGTGCATCAAGAAGTCTCCATGAAAGAGTTGTTGAGTACTGTAATGCCACTCAGTTGGATGCATGATACAAATAAACATTTGGTTGCTGAAGATGGAAGGCATGGCCTTGCTGTTGCATTAGGGGTTTGATGCTGCCTGGTAATTAGGTGTTTGGTTTGACTGTGTTATCTTCTCATTGCCCAATTTATCTAAAGTGATGGGATTTGTAATGCTCTAGTTGGTAAATCTTCTCTTTCGAGGCATTTCCTTCATGTCTTTGAGCTTTGTTTTGACCTTAGACTACTGTTTCTAATAATTATATTTTTTAAAAGAAAAAGTTCAAAAAAACTAAGAGAAGTTCCATCTTAACAAATGTATTGAATAACACTCCGTGAGCCATCGTCTTTTCAAGTTTAAATACGTCTATGTTAATGAACTTCTAGTTGGTAAATCTTCTCATTCGAGGCATTTCATTCATGTCTTTGAGCTTTGTTTTGACCTTAGACTACTGTTTTTAAAAATTATATTTTTTAAAAGAGAGAGTTCAAAAAAACTAAGAGAAGTTGCATCTTAACAAATGTATTGAATAACACTCCGTGAGCCATCATCTTCTTAAGTATAAATACGTCTATGTTAATGAACTAGGGCTTCCCCAATGAATCCCTGTGAGGCTTGTTAATAATGTTATCCAATGGGTCAGTCGCTGCAGAGTTTCCAGACTGTTTTTCTAGTGCTGATTTTCCTTTGCATTTGTGGTTCATGTCAGTTATGTACTTGTTTCGTCTGATTTGGCAGTTCAGCCGGGCTTTCTTCTACCTCATGAAAGGGAATTCCATGCACTCCTTGGCATTGATGAGATCAAGAGGACATTTGGTAGAGTTGAGAATATTTTTAAACCTTATAAAGCTTGCAACATTGATTTAATGCTAGTTCTCCTAAAGACTTTGGCTAGTTTATCTATGGCATATAGAACATACTAGAAAGGCTAAGGCAGTAAACGTCTTGAATGACAGAGGTTGAAGGATTCCTCTTTTTCATTGCCTTTCTTCCTGGGTCAAGATGACATTTGGTAGACTTGAGAATAATTTTGAAGTTCCTAAAGCTTGCAAACATGGATTTTAATACCCCTTCCCTTCTCTTAAGGACCTTGGCCGGTTTATAAATAGTACGTCGAACAGGGGCAAGAAAGTTCGGGAAAGAAACGCCTTGAATGGAAGAGATTAAAGGATTCCTCTTTTCAATTTCCTTTCTTACTGTGTCTGTGAAACCATAAAAGCTCCAGACAATTAACATCGCGCTAGATAAAGACAAAATTTAGAAAGAAAACAATCCCCTCAGGATAGGTTAACTATAAGGCCATCATTTCTTCTTCACACATATCAAAAACCCTACCTTTCCCAAATAGGTGTGTTCAACATATATCAATGTAAATAAACTAATTCAGAAATAATGAAGAAACACACTTCCCAGGCTGGGCTGATTCATAAGAGACTAGAATTAAAAAGGCTCAAAATTATAATGGAGGTATGAAGGAAATACATACTGGTGCTGCCGGAGGAAGCTCTTCCACAATGGATGAAGAAGCTAGCACTTCGGGCGGTGGCTGCTGGTCGTCCTGCTGGGTTTGCGGGGGCCTGACAAGAGGGGGATAATAAGTAGGACCTTTTCTGTTCTTGTCGTAGGGATTATGCTTCTTTGGCCTCGTTTTGTTGTGATGGGCGGTGCCCTTCTTCTTTGGCCTAGAAGAGCACTCAATACTCAGTGACAGTGACATGGGATTGCGGTGGACATTTGGGATAGAAGATAAACCAAGAATTTGAGCCTTCGATTTTCTGCACAAAATTCTTTGGCCCAACAATGGTGTTTTACATAATGGTGATGCTACTGATAGCATGAGTGCCATTTTCACTTGCGGTGAGATAAGTCAGTAGTTCATAAATTTGAATGGATCAGGAATGCTTACACACCGCAAGTTGAGCACAGCTATAAAGGATTATCCAGTCAAGGGACCGTACTAGTGAATTTAATCTAGAAGCTCAAAGTTATAGGTGTAATGGTTACGGGTTATGAAATTTTTATGTTTACCCATGTTTTCATGGTGCTGTTTAAGGGCAAATCCGGTTTAAGTGTTTATATGTGAAAATTTTATTAGGAGAAAAGGATTATTTGAAAAAAATATATTAGTAGGCTAATTAAATTTAAAATAAGTTTGAAAAAAAAAGGATTGGATATAAGAGTAATTGTATAATCAGAAAAATAATATTAGTATATCTATATTCTAAAAAATATACGTATAATAATGTTGAGAGATATCACATAATTGTCTTACATATTTATTAGTTGTCAAGAAGTACATGGAGCTGAATAATGCTCCACTATTTCACTCTCATTGATCTGTGGCAATGATTCTATTTTATTCAAAGTAATTAAATAATACCTATAGAGAAACCGAAACATGCATGTATTTACCTGTCATCTAGACGTCAAATTTATTCAAAATTCTTTTTTTGTTTACAAATGTTTGTATGTCATTGTAGATGCCTCTCGGCATAAAAATTTCTAAAATTTCTTCTCTTCTTTTTTATTTGTCTTAAATTTTTCCTCGATGCAAAAACCATTATTATTTCTTACATTCAAAAAATAAAAAATATTCATGAGGTCACCAATTTCACAAATTCTTCCTAAATATCTAATTTAGAAACAGATTTAAATTATTTAGTTGTCCTAGCTATCCTATCTAACATATAAAAAAGTCAAAGGAAAATATATTCAAATTGAAATCAAAGTCATGTTTGTTGTAATCAAATTGTCTAAAGTAGCTCATATAACTATTGTATAAGAAGATGTACATGCAAAAGAGATAGTGAGTTGTGTTGGTGACCGTGGTAGTAATATGGCTTGAATCTGTTCCTAGATCCACAACATCAATTCCCTTCCCATTTTGGATTAAAGGAGTAGGGGGGAGGCCCATGTGTAGGGCAATTGGCACCTCCCACCGACCCTGTGGGGCTAAAGGGCCTATCTGAGCATGAAACATTCCAATATCAATGAAGCAAAAAAGGAGACAAATAAAGATGGGAGCGTCTGGTGATAATGGTAATAATATGGTTGCCTCAAAAAATAAGGGTATTGAATTGCCACCTACTTTGTGCCTTTATTAGTGACACTGAAAACATCTCTATATCTCTCCGTTGTCACACCTAACTACAAAGTCATTCCTCCAATTTCATAGTCACTTATCCTATATGCTAAAAGGATCAAAGCACTCTTCACGCATAGTATAGACTCCATGATTTATGAATTGATCAACACTACCAATGCACATATAGATATTGATATAATTAAAAACGATATCTCATTCCATTTGCTTATTCCTCCAATCTCCAATCTCTTAATTCCATGCATATAACCAGGATTCCCCAAGAAACCAAGATCTCAAGATAGGTTAACTATAAGGTCATTATTTATTTTAACAGATATCAAAGACGGTACCTTCCCCGAATGGGCATGTTCAATGTATATCAATGTAGGTAAATTAATTCAAAAACAATGAAGAAACACTCTTCTCAAGTTCACTTAATTCATAAAAGGCTAGAATTAAAAAGGTTTAAAATTAAAATGTAGGTACAAAGGAAGGAAATACATAAACAAATTGTTCTAAATATCTAATTTATAAGTAGATTTAAATTATTTGTTTTCCTATCTAAAATATCAAGTAAATGAAATACATACTCAAATTGGAATCAAAGTCATGTTTGTTGTAATCAAATTATCTAAAGTAGCTCATATAACTCTTGTACATAAGAAGATCTACATGCAAAAGATATGTAGTAAGTTGTGGTGGTGGTGGTGGTATTAATATGGTTGTCTAAAAAAGTAAGGGCATTGAATTGCCACCTACTTTGTGTCTTCATTAATTAAATGGAAACGTCTATGTATTCTTATCTGTCATTGAATTATCCTCTATATCTCTTTATTGCCATGCCTAACTGCAATGGCATTCCTCCAATTGCAAAATCACTTATCCTTTAGGCTAAAAAGATCAAAGCACTCTCCACACATAGTATAGACTCAATGATTTGTGAATGGATTAACACTACCAATGCACATGTACATGTAATATATAATTAAGAACAAGATCTTGTTCCATTTGCTTGTTCTTCCAATCTTCATTATCTTCATTCCATGCATAGAAGCATGATTCCCAAGAAACTAAGATCTCAAGATAGGTTAACTATAAGGCCATCATTTATTTTCACACACATCAAAGATGGTACCTTCAGTGTTCAATGTATATCAATGTAAATAAACTAATTTGAAAACAACGAAGAAACATTCTTCCCAAGCAATGTTGATTCCTCAAAGACTTGAATTAAAGAGGCTCAAAATTAAAATGTAGGTACAAAGGAAAGAAAGACATACACAAATTGCTCCCAAATATCTAATTTAGAAACAAATTTAAATTATTTAGCTTTCCTATCTAGAATATCAAGAAAGTCAATGAAATATACATTCAAATTAAAATCAAAATCATGTTTGTTGTAATCAAATTGTCTAAAGTAGCTTATATAACTCTTGTATAAGAAGATATACATGCAAAAGAGATGAAGAGTGAGTTGTCGTGGTGATGATGGTAGTAATATGGTTGCCTAAAAAAATGAGGGCACTGAATTGCCACCTACTTTGTGCCTTCATTGATGAAAATAAAAAAAATCTATGTATTTGCCATTGCATTATCTTATATATCTCTTCATTGCCACATCTAACTACAATGCCATTCCTCCAATTGAAACATCACTTGGGGGAAGGACACTAGTAGCCATAACAGTTAAGTTCATGTACCCTAAGCTCTTAAATGGTACATTAGATTTTAACAAAAAAAAATTTGGTTTTCTTCATGTGCAACTTAATATCTTATAGCTATTGTTTAAGCTCCAAGGTAGTTACAACAAACAAGGGAGGATTCATTATGCAAGCAAGGATCAAAAAGTGGTCATTTTGAGGTGACATCTGATACATATTCTTTATTGTCCCATTATCTGTTCACTTTGACCACCACAAAATTTGCACAACTGATCCAATGCTTATGCACAAATGGTCAAGTAATCGTAAATTAAGGGTACCAATAAAGTTACACAATTTTTCTAATTAGTAACTTTTTCTTCAACTATTAGGTATAGAAGCGAGCCCAATAGTTCAATTTTTAGTTTACTTTTAATTAACATGTTCCAATGAACAAGTATTGAATTGTGGACAATAACTGACACCCTTCTCTTACCCTTATGCTAAAAACATCAAAACACTCTCCACACATAATATACAATAGTATACACTCTATGATTTGTGAATAGATCAACATTATATGTATAATTAGAAACAAGTCTCATTTGATTTGCTTATTCCCCCAATCTTCAATCTCTTCATTTCATGGATAGAAGCAAGATTCTCCAAGAAACCAAGATCTAAGTATAGTTTGAGTTGGTCTAATTGTGAGTTGGTCTAATTGTAAAGAATTTATGTTCTTAAAAGATAGGTCACATAAAAGCAAGATGTGTACTAAATTAAACTATTTCAAAAACAATGAATGAAACACTCTTCGCAGACCAGGCTGATTCATAAAAGACGGGAATTAAAATAGGCTCAAAATCAAAATGGAGGTACAAAGGAAGGAAAAACATACAGGTGCTGCCGGAGGAAGTTCTTCTACAGTGGATGAAGAAGCAGTAGGAGGTGGAACATCAGGAAGTGGTTGCTGGTCGTCCTGCTGGGTTTGAGGGGGCCTGACAAGAGGGGGATAATAAGTGGGACCTTTTCTTCTCCTATCGTAGGGATCCGACTTCTTTGGCCTCGTTTTATTGTGATGGGCAGTGCCTTTCTTCTTTGGCCGAGAAGAGCACTCAATGCTCAGTGACAGCGACATGGGATTGTGGTGGACATTTGGGATTGAAACTGAACCAGGAATTTGACCCTTCGATTCTCTGCACAAAATTCTTTGGCCCAACGATGGTGTTTTACATAATGGTGATGCCGATGATAGAATGAGCGCCATTGTTACCTGCGGGAAGATAAGGCAGCAGTTTATAAATTTAAATGGGTAGGGAATGCATAAGCGCCGCACGTTGAGCACAACTATAAGGATTTTCCAGTCATATACTAGTAAATTTAGATTAGCACCTCAAGGTTATGAGTTGTAATGGTTACGTGGTAGAAAATTTTATGTAGTATTTTACAGCACTTGGACAATTTTAGGAGGTCTAAGGGGTGTATTAATAGGGAAATAAAGAAATATTTTTAGGAAATGGAAATAGAAATGGATCTTTTTATAGTCTGTGATAGCGGTCTACAAATGGCTTATATTAATATAGGACTATTTCGCACTTCTTGTAAGAGGCATCTAACTGTGCTACAAACGAGGCATGTACATACCTTATCTCTTACAAGATTTGAACTTGTGACCTCTTTTCCAAGGCTACAAGTTCACCACCAGGACAACTAGGAGAAATTGAAAGGAATATTAAATAAGATAGGAGGAATTCAAAAAAAAAGATGAACTAATGGTGATGAATATCTAAAATTTTTCATTTATAAATAGATTTAAATTTTCTTTCTATTCTAACCTAAAATATCAAGACAATAAAATATGTTTTCAAATTGAAAGAAAATTCATGTTTGTTGTAATCAAATTGCCTAAAGTAGTTCATATAACTCTTGTACATGAAGATGTACATGCAATTTAAGAGATATATAGGGAGTGATGATGGTAATTGGTATGGTTGCCTTCAAAAGTAAAGACACAAAACTGCCACCTACATTGTGCCTTCATTAGTGGCATTGTTGTAGCATCATAAATTGTACAGCTTTAATTAGGGTGTCCAATTCCACACTTTGTTAGCACTCATTTGTCTCATTATACTATGCTTATAGGACTCTCATATGCACTTAATCAATAATTAATTCAAAAAATGAGTTCTTTCTTGATTCTAACCTCATCACACTCTCATTTGGGTGCTTAATTTTAGGTGTACCCTTTATCTTTTAATCATCCCGATTTATGAAAGATCCTACCCTATTTTCAATCTCAAGACATGTTTCCCTTACCTAACCATTATAAATTGTTGTACAAGCTTAACTTTGACAAGAGAACCCTATTATCTCGCATTCCTAAAAAAGTTAGGCTAAAATTGTTGGGATCGGGTTGATAAATGATTCTCGATCTCATGCTTTTTGCTCCAAAATTTGGGAGGATAATAAGGCAGTCCTATCCTATTCAAAACTAGCCCTGTGCAAAAAAATAATAAATCCAAATCAGCTATTCATCAAATTAAACTTAGAATCTCATATATAAGCAATTTTTTTTCTCATTTGTGATATCTATCTAGCATTATCAATTGAAGGTACGAATTGGAGATATCCTATTGTTGGTAGCAGGGTAGCAACAATGCAGGAAAACTGAGAGGGGGGGTGATTCAATTTTCACCAAACTCTAGCATATTAGTCTCAACTTTAGATCTGATTAGGAACAACAATAGCAAAGATAAACACCACATCAACAACACACATAACGCATGGGTTTTTGACGTGGAAAACCCCATTAAAGGGAAAAACCACAGTGGGAACCTACCCACAATAAGATGATACTTTGCAATAGTATGTGTAAATATTACAATGGGGAATGCACATGCATTCAAACACACTGCCTAGAGCTCACTGCTCAAAAACAATAAAGGGTTACAACCCCGAGGAAGGCTCGCTGCCTTACAAGATCGAACAAAAATTCGGATTACATGAACTAAAAGAATAGCATCTCCAAATGCCTGATTACAGTTTCGATTAAGCACACTATCTATGTACAACAACACTTCTCTGCTCTTCTCCACTACCAAAATATAAATTTTCTTGTTAGAACATACAATACTCTCATAGATCATAGATCCAACCGCAGACACTCGTAGACACACATCTTACATTATTACAATGCTTATTTATCAAATCATCAACCTTAACCTTGAGGTTGACTCAACACATAAGACCTAATTACAAAATTACATCACATGATACATAAATCCATAACTAGATCGATACAATGTTGGCAAGGACATCTAGCATGGACCCAAATCAAATCCTCGAACATGCAACACCACCAAATAATTTGTCAAGATCATCCACAACACGCTAAACCACCGAGAATATGTCGCATAACACGAATAATACCACCAGACCAATAAAATCTTCAATAACACGCACCACAATCAACGCGGACCACCAAAATGTATAGCACACGATAAGAGAACATCAAAAAGCAATGTGAATTCCACCACAATAACCACAACAACTCGGATAACAAGAATCATCATTATTTCATCATCAGAGCACAAGAACACCAATTGACAAATTGAAATATATTCTTGAAAGGTTCGAAATCATGAACCATCTGATTAGAGGACACACATGAACGTCCCAAACACTCTCCAAAATCCGCAACTCAAGATATAATCATTCTGGAGCAATATGGATCAAATACCACAACACTGCAACATAGAATATTGAAAAAACCAACCATCACACCGGATCGCATAACTCGACTAGATCACCACATAGCATCATGAAACTCATATTGAATCAACTAGAGATAATTATATCAAAACCCATTAATCTGCATCGACGCATCTGCAACAAATCATCCAAACAACTCTCTGCAACAAACCAACAACATAGGAATATGTTGACATCAATGACAACAACACAATCCAACAACTCTAATATCCAACACTTATGAAGTGAAAGTGATTCTTTTAGGAGAATTTCAAATCTAAAAATTGTTTTTCATCAAATATTCATCAAAACATTCATCAACCATGCAAGCTTCAAAATATATTAGAGGATATTAGGGAATTACCAACTGATGATTGGCTTGTTCCTCTTCCTAAGGAATTTGGTATGATTTCATGTTGTTCTCATATTTTTTTCATTAAGCTTCAGATCTACATTTTATCATTCAAGTTATGTGATTCATATGTTACTACATTCAAATCATATCATTCAGGGTTTTTCTCTAACACATTTGAGTAGACTCTAGTTTGTATTTATGCACTTTAGCTCATAGAAATCTTAGACATGTTTAGGTTCAAAAGAACACACATTATTTCAATTTCAATACTAGCGATTCATGGAGTTGGAAATCACCAAAATGGGGGGTTGATCAAGGAAAACCCATATATAGCCACCACCCTACCCTCTTTCTATTTTGTAGGTGTAGCTATAGGTTTTCAACGGAGACAAGGTGAATAGGGGACATTCAACAAACAAAGACAAAGTAGTGTCTGAAGCCAGGATAGGGAAACCCTAGACTAGGGTGCTTTGGGCACCCCTATCCAGGACCAAAATACCTTGGGAACCCTTGTCCTCAGAAAATTGCATTATATTCAAGGGAATGAAATGCATGGTCTCAAGAAGTCTCTGTTTAGTTTGTGTGTAGAATTCAAAATACCAATGCACTCTGGACACCTCAATTTAGTGAATTTAGCTCTAGGTTGCAGTCATAGGTGCACCTCTATGTTTTCAATCCCATTTTGTACCTATTACTAAGTTTCTATTTGTATATCAGTCTGCTACAATCTTTTAAGTTTTCATTTACAGTGTACCTAGATCCTAGTTTGACATCATCCCAAGTCAATACACTTTCCAAAGAAGCATAGGAATAGAATCCCTAAGGTACTATTTGACTCTCTTTGACAAGAGTTAGTCAGATTTAATCACATCTTTGGGGCTTTGTATTTCAATGTTTGTGTGAAAATGGATATTGGCTCTAATTCTACCTTGGTCTATTTTTACATTAAACATTTTGGTGAGCCCAACATTCCTGCATTGCATTTTCTGATTTGTATGTTCATTTTCCTTTCAATTAATTAAAAATTACAAAAAAAAAAAATATTGTTTTTGCATTGTGTATTTACATTACGTGCTTTGTTACATTAGGTCGTTTCATCTTATTTCAATAGTTAGTGTTTATTTTAGTCACTATGTTGGATTTCTTTTTGCAAAACTTTAATGCTTTTGATGACCCATTTGATAATGATGACCTTGCCTTTGATGAGTCATACAGTAGTGATGACCTTGATATGTTAGATGAGGCTCTTAATGACTTCATCTCTATCAATTCATCCCCTATGACTCCTAAATAATATATTTTCCAGAAAAATTGGTTAACGTGATCTATGTCATCAATTCTAAGCATCAATTGTTTAGTAGTAATGACTTTGGTATGTTGGATGAAGCACTTGATAACTTCATCTCTACTAAACCCTCCTCCAAGACTCTTAAACCATTATTTTACCAATGATCGATCAACAAGATACATTTGAATGGTTATAAACAAGAATTGAAAATTCCTAATAAATGTGTTACTAAGTTTCTATATGTATATCAGTCTACTACAATCTTTTAAGTTTTCATTTACATTGTACCTAGATCCTAGTTTGACATCATCCCAAGTCAATATACTTTCCAAAGAATTCTCAGCTTCATAGTTTACAAGGAAAGGTCTAGGCTATCAGTATGTTTGTTTCACAGCTTGTGGAACATACTTTCCCTTTCACTCAAGTACTACTTTTACATGTAATGGGGATTGCCAAAAAGCTTTTGAAGATTTGAAAAATTACTTATCTAATCCTCCTTTTTTACAACTTGCTATTCCTAATCATCCCTTCTTCTCTATATAATGTTGCTTCTTCTAATGCTCTTGCAATCTTATTTTCACAACATGAGAGTGATGGTAAAGAGTGTCTCATGTACTACATAAGCCGTACTTATGAAGTTCTATATACTTTGATAGAAAAGCAATGTCTTGCTCTTGTTTTTGCAACTCAAAAATTAAGACATTATCTCATCAATGTTGAAATGCATGTTATCATCAAATTTGAACCATTAGAATATTTCTTCTTTAAAACTTATCTATCAAGATGCTTAGTGAAATGGGTTATGTTGTTAATTGAATTTGACCTTAAGTTTATCTCTCAAAAAGCAATCAAAGGCCAAGCTTTAATCGACCATTTGGTTGATGCTCCTTATCCTTTTACTTTACCCAATCAAGACTCATTTCTCAATGATCTTGTGCTTCCTTTAGAAGTGGATAAAACTTGGAAATTATATTTTAATGGATTTACGTATTAGACCAGGGTTTAGGTACTAGTGTTAAATAATACCCCCTTCAAGAAAATCGATTCACCTATCTTATTGTCTCAATTTCTATGCACTAATAATATTGTTGAATATGAAGCACCTATCATTGGATTAAAAACAACTTTATCCTTTGAAATTCAACACTTGCATATCTTTGGTGATTCACAATTGATTATAAGATAATTTATGGGAACATATCAAGCTAAACAAAGTAAACTCTCTCAATATTGTGACTTGGTCTTATCATTGTTAAAGAAGTTTGATTCCAATATCATAGATCATATCCCACCGAAAGATAATTGACATGCAGATGCTATGATTGTTGCTTCCCTTGTATCCCTCAAGGATCCTTCTATGGATTATCAATTCATTATTCATAATATTTCTTCACCTACTATTTTTGAGAACTCTAGTGAGGTTGCTTGTTGTTATACCTTAGTCTTTGATGAATGCTACTCTAATATTTTTTTATATTTGTACGATGGGACTTTTCTTGATTCAACAATTTAAAAAACTAGAACTTGAATTCGTAAACTTTCTACAAGATACATAATTATCTCTAATTTCTTTTATAGAAAGAGGTTGCAATGGCATTCTTATGTGTTGTCTCAACAAATCAAAGATTCCCATTGCCCTTGAGGAAGCCCATTTAGGTGCTTGTGGGGGTATTTTGATGGTAAATTTTTGGTCCAAAGGTTGCTCCAAATGAGATATGATTGGAAAACCATGGAAACGGATTCATTTGTCTTTGTCAAAAGGTGTCATTAGTATCAACAACATAATAATTTGATCCATACTCCTACTTATGAAATTATAGACCAAGTTGCTTCTTGGTTGTTTTCTTTACAAGGTTTGGATCTTATTGGAAAAATCTCCCCTCCTTCTCCCCAAGGACATACTTTTATCATTACAGTTACAGATTACTTTACAAAGTGGGTTGAGGTTGTGCCCCTTTGGTCCACTATTGCTGAAGTAAATTATCATTTGATTCTAAACAATATTATCTCTCGATTTGGTGTACCTTCCACTTTGAAATCTGACAATGGTACTTCATTTAAGAATAAATATATGAAGGATTTTCTCAAGAAATACCACATTCAAAATTGATTTTCTACTCCATATTATCCTCAATCAAATGGCCAAGTTGAATCTTCTAATTAGATAGTTGAGTAAATCCTTCGTAAAACTGTCAACAAGCATGGTAAGTGATGAGCTGAGATATTAGCTCCTTTTATTCCTAGAACTCATAAGTTTTTGTCACATTTTAAATTTTATAATGGGATGGTAATGATGTATTAAAGTTTGAGTATATGCATTTCATATGTTAACTGAACCCATGGAATCATGTTTTGTCTTTGCCAATTATTTGCTAGTTATTCTTGTAGCCATGTGACTTGTTCCTGTTTCCATACAGATTGTCATAGGCGATATCATGTGTGAAATGATTGAGTGTTATGATTAATTAAAATAGATATGTATATGCTTGTATGTTCTCTCTTTTCAATTGTAGGAATAAATGAGATGTTGTGGAGAAGGTTGTCCCGTCATGTCAAGAAGGCAGTTTGAGATATTCAAGGGGCGACTAAAAGTTCAAATCAGCGAAGAGGATAATGGGCGTGAGGAATGACAAAGGAGTAGTAGGGCACACAAGACTCATTTATGTTTGACTTTAGTGAGCATCAATCTTGTAATACCGCCACACTATATTCTTGGTTGTGGTTTGGTGTAGATCCACGTTTTTAGTGGCTTAACTCTGACAGTTCTCCTTCATGAATGTTATCCACCTCTTCTCATCAGTGTGATCTTAATTGTAGGAAGTTATAATTTTATTTTAAATAAGTGTCTCTGCCTCTTCTCTGAGGTTGGAAAGAAAGAAAGAGAGGGACAAAGAGTAGGAGATTTAGAAATAGTTGCAGAGTGTTTTAGTCTTCTTTCATTCTGAATGATGTATTGACTTTTGAAAAGAAATGAATAAAGTTATGTTATTCTGAGCACTTGGAGTTATTTTGGAAGCTTGGATACAATCATCCAAGGGGGCTCACTTGGTGAGTGTTCCTGTGCCTTTGTTAAAATTAGTTTTCCTTTTCTGCCACAATAGACATCCTAACATTGATTGTTCCTATAGCCATTGGAAACAGATCCATTGTCTGTTCCTGCAGCCAAAGCAAACAAAGTAATTCCTGTTTGACAACTCTGGGCTTAGTTAACATTTTTTTAAGTGATTTTTATATTAATGCAGAGTTTTCTTGTAGCCATTCAGTTGTTTTAATTCTTTCTTGCTTATCCCAAATAGATTTTAGTTGCTACAGTAATGCAGGGTAGCTATCACAGGAACTTAGTGCATATATAATGCAGACCCATTTCAAGTAATACGTCCTTGGGTTGACAATCAAATGAACTTCAGTTATGGAGATAGTAACTTCATAGAGTGAATATCCAAACTTCGGGTTGAGACTTTAACTATAGTTATTATTCCTATTGGTGGAGCAAACATTTTTGGCGTTGTTTCCAGGGATGGTGTCAAACTAAGAACTTGTTATGGTTATTATCTTTTTAGTTTTTAGTTTAGTTGTTTTTGATAGCCCAGTTTGTCTAAAGTAATTCTTATGAATCTGCATGCATAGGTGAAGAAGAGATGCTCAAGGTAGATTCCTTCCCAACTGTCCTAATCATATAAGACTCAATCCATATGACCCCCCAGATGTAAATCCTTTTGTTGCACTATATCAAATCCCAAAAAATTTGAACCCTCTTGAATTTGAACTTCCTAAGAACAACCTCCATTTTCTCTTTGGACCTCCTGAAGAGGAACTTCATTTATTGAATTCTCCCCAAAGCCCAATGAAAGGAAATCCACCCCTTGGTGGGAATAACCCACCTCCACCTATGACACCAACATTTGAGTTCCCTATTTCTGATCAACATGATAATGCTAATCTCAAGAACATTCCAGCTTCTTCCCTCCCTAAATTCTATGGATTAGTGACAGAGGACCCAGATACTGTAATGTCCCCGATATAATTAAATAATAAATCTAATTACTTTATTGTAAGGCCCCAAATTTAATAAACAAATCTTTCGGGCCGTTTTATTTAATTAGTTTAGGCAAGTCTTGGTTGGTCTTGTCGGCCCATTTGTAACCCTTCGGGAAGTTTCTTGGAGCCCATATATATGGCCATGTTAGTCATTGTTGTAGGTATGTGAATTTTTATATTTGTTCTCTCCTGTGCGAATTCCTGTTGGAGTTCTTGTATCCGCCATTTCGGAGGTGAAAGACCCTCCCTATTTGGTATTTGCAGTTTCGGTGAGATTCACCCCTCACCCTATTTTGTTTATTTGCACTCATTTTGGATCTGGCAAATCTTGAATCTCATCATTGTTTATCACTCCAGTTACATATCTGTTAATCTGATACATTCATAATTTATTGCTTACGAAAGATCATCCCTTCACCGCACATTCACTGGAGCACACCATACGGTTATTCCAATGTACACACCCACCGTACGCCATTCCTCCACTATATGCCTTACCTCCCACCGTATGCCATGCCTTACCTCCCACCATATACCATTCCTCCATTGTACGTCCCACCATACACCATACCTCCACTGTACGCCATACCTCCACCATATGTCATTCGTCCACTGTACGCCCTCACCTTCACCATATGGTCACACCCGCACACTCTCCATATTGTTGTACATTGGCAAGAGAACATTACAAACACATTCTTGTTTGAGTTTGATGTCCTCTGTAGAAGTCTTGATTATACTACAAATGCCCATAGACTCAAAATATTCCCTACCACTTTGAAAGAACCATCTTTAAGATGGTTTATGAGTCTAGGGAGTAGCACAATCACTACATGGAATGACATTGGACAAATTTTGTCATAAGTATTCCAGATCTGCTTCTAAGAAGAGTAGGCATTTCAAGCCAGGAGTTTCTTCATCAACATCTGGTAATGGAGTTTCTAGAATGGAACTTAGCCATTTGTTGAAGGATTTTAAGGAGGATATCATAAACAATATGGCTACTCAAGTGGACACACTTTCAGCTAAGAAGAAGCATGAGGAAGCTGATGCAGTTCTTGCAAAATTCTGCCCCCATTGTAGACAAAGGAAAAGAGACTGAAGATGTAAAATGGTTGCAAATCTTGAAGTTCCTGATTTCAAGACAATACAAGGTGATGATGAACAAGTTTTCTATGTTGCTCAAAGAAGGCCAAATTTTCCAAGACAAGGTATGCCTCCCAATCCACTTTCTTTTTCTGGTTATAGTGGAAATTCCTATGCACCAAATAATCAATGGCAATCTCCATATTATATGCTCAAAATTTTGGTAGTTATCCAAATTGTTATGATCTTCAAGGCCAAGGGCAGCATTTTGCCAATCAAATTCCATAGTGGTAGCAACCACAAGGAAATTGGTCTCCACCTCAGGGACCATGGTAGCAATTTCAAGGAAATTAGCAACCTGCTCCTCAATGGAGGGGGGTTAGCCATGGACAAATCATTTGTCTAGATATCAACAACCTATGCAACAGCCACAACCACCTACAGTAATGCCTCCTCTTGCAACCACTACTGTTCCACCTAAACCCACATAGTTTCCCACTCAACTAATGTCGAAACCTAATAGCAAATCTCAACAACAATAATAAGTTTATTCAACTGATCCTAATCATACCCAACCTATTCTCTATCTATAAGTGATATTCACCTCAGATCTAGGAAAACTTTGCCTAACCCGTCCCCACCAGTTATAAATGAGATACCAAAAGAACAAGAAATCTCTAGTCCAACAATCCCAATACCTCAAAATCAACAAATACCTCCAGTAAGGATTGGTGTACACTCAGTTATCCTATTCTTTATGGGCCTACCAAACTAGTGCCCATATAGATATGGGTACCACTCCTTATAATCTCATTTACAATGCTGATGCAATTATACCTTTGGAGTTGGAAATTTATTCATTAAGAATTTTACTTAAGGGCAAATGTTATCTATGATGACTCTTACAGAAAATAACATCTTTAAAAACTTGAAATGCTTGATGAACAAAATATCAATTCTCTTGAAAATATTCAATCTTACCAAAAGACTATGGAACAAAGTTATAATGACAAATTTATTCAATGATCTTTCTCAGTTGGTGACTTAGTGCTCTACGAGAATCAATGCAACTTGAACACTCCACTAGAAAAAAAAAATAGGAAAGTTCAATCTGAATTACCTTGGTCCATGTATATCATCATTGAAGTCTATGGATCAGGTTCTTACAAGATAGGAGATGTGTAATGTATGCCTCTCAACGAACCCATTAATTTTATGCACCTTCATATCTATTACGCTTATTTCTCTATCTTCTTTCTCTCTTGCTAAATACTATGAGCTAGAATTTTCATTATTAAGGCATGTATATTGGATAGTTTTATTGTCTTACTATTTGATCTATAGTGCTTCATTCTTGACAAATTAATACCTAGCTTGCCTTGGATCATTTTTGTGATTTCTTATTTGCAAGAGATTACATTTCTTCATGTTAGCATATTATTTAGTAATTTGTGTACTTATGTTAGTTAGATCATGATGTATTTAGTTAGAAAAAATGTTTAACTAGATCACACATGCATTCAAATTGATATAAGTACACTACATCATCAATTATAGCATTTAGTTAAACACTTCTCAAGTTGTTTAATTAAATCACACATATCCATTCAATTATTATAGCATTAATTGAAGCAATCTACATTGGTCAAGTTCAAATTAATCATACACACATTGAATAAGGACATACACGAACACCACCATATTTATTATTCTTGATAAAAGCAATATAAAACATATTTTTTGCATTAAGATAATAAGTATGAGAACCATCATTACATATAGATTTTGATACAAATTATACATCACATCATCACTCATACATAATGTGGTGACTAATCATATCATATACTCTATGGATGATGGTTGTTTGTGCCCTCAAGCCCTGGTCCTGGTGGTCCCATAAAGGTGCATCTATGAGATGTCATGGAGCATGAATGAATCCTAGATGAGCTCCTTCTCTCCCTTTCTTGTGTGATACCCCTACACATTATGGTCTATTCCCTGGACTTTGTGAGCTCATGTTTTAGTTGCTTCCTATCCTCCCATGCAATCTCTTGTTTGATCCTCACAAAATAAAAATAATCTTTGTGTCATCCCGCATTGTGTTGTGATCTAGGAGTGATCTATGCAGACCTTGGGATGTTTATAGATGTGATAATATCTCCAAGAACTCGGCTCACAAAGTCATGCCATCCCTATGCATTGACTATAAGATAAAGATATTAGTAACTTCATCACATGTATTAAAATCAAATATAACTAAGAATCTCACCAACGATTACTTTAGTGGCGAATATTCGCCAATGGTGAATTTTTCACGTCGGCCATGTCAAAAATTGCGAATATTTTGTACCGTATGGGGATGGCCATGTCGCCAGAACATTATCAATTTCCGTCAACATCATGGCCCGATCCTCATATGTTTTATGCAATTAAATGTTTCTATGCGATGATTTCGCCAATACAATATATGGTGGACGCATGGTAAATTTAATTATTTTGCCTACACTCTCCGAGGTTGCCTTAATAGATGACCTTAATTCGCCTATAGGCATGTGAAGATTTGTTATCCGGGGGGACCCAATTCGCTCGACATCTTGCCAACGCATGTCTCCAGTCACCCCAACTTTCGCCAACTATATTGTATTCGCTATTCGCCTATTATTTGGACGACCTATAGTCGCCTCGAAAATTACGTAAGTCTTATTTGGATGACCTATAATCGCCTCAAAAATTACATAAGTCGTATTTGGACGACCTATAATCACCTCGAAAATTACATAAGTCATGTTATAATTATACGGGATTCGCCAAATATTTGTATACTGGTAAATTCCCGCAGAATTCACCATATAAGGATTGGTATAAATACATGCAAAGATCAGATCTATCTCAGCACAATCTAGTGGGTTCTAGGCTCTGAAGTCTGATCAATAGCGAAGTTTCAGACCAAGGAAAATCATTGTTGTTGACTGTATTGGCAACTGCTAGTTACCTAAAGCCTAAAGGTGAGCGATTATATTTTTGAACTGGTATATTATACATTATAGTCTATTATTGCTTCTTCAGCAAATTGATATTTTTTTGGTAGCCTTTATTTCGTTGGAGATGTCAAACAGGAAGAGGGGTAGGAAACCTGAATGTGGGGAAGGCCAGGAGAGGCCAACAAAAAGCAGAACATTGTCTTCATACTTTGGCATTGGAAAAGATTGTGGTACTAGTGAAAATCAGGAAGGTACATCATCACAAGTACAAGTACAAAATTCGCCACCTGCACCGCATGTTGAAGATGGTGGCGAACCTGATATCTCAGATCAGGATGATCTTGAAGAAGATTATCTAGTAGATACCCAAGTTAGCCAGAATGATATAATCGACTTGGGTGATAATTCCATTGATGATAATGCACGGAAGGGGAAAAGAAAAGCCATATCAAAAAATGGTGAACCACAATCAAAAAAGGATCGGGAGTGGGATATGTCAGTCAGGAATTTTCAAATTAATTGGGCATCAAAGTATCCATTCATTGAACTAGTGGAGAATCCAATTGAAGTCGAGCCTCCAATAAAATGCAGGTGTAAGATTTGCACTTGGAAAAATAAGAAGGAAATTAGGTTGCAGCTAAAATTTGACACCATAGAAAAGCATATGGGTAGAGTTTATGAAAAACAAATGATAGATGGGGTTGAAAAATCACTGATAAGATGGAAAACAAAGAATGAATGTAAGCATGTGAGGAATGCCGAAGAGTATTATTTTCATGAGAAATTACAGACGAAGCCTGCTGAAGTTAAAGGTTCTATTGAAGTTATTTTTGGAAAAGCAATGCAAATAGAACAATTGGGAAAAGTTGTTCAGTTAAGCGTTGTTTTTCATATTTTGAGCAGAGGGCGTGCTATGACAGATTTCCCATCAACTAGTGGTTTATTACACTTTTTGAAAGTTCCTAAGTATCCTAATAGACAATGGTCAGTAAACAGTGGATGGGAATGGGCAAGTTGTCTTGCTGAGGTTGAAATAGAAGATGTATAGGAAAAAATAAGAGAGTCAAACTTCATTGCATTTTCTTTAGACGAAGTTACGGCAGTAGACAATACTTCATGGGTATGCATGCATGTTTATATTGTAGAGAATCATACCCGCCAACCTCATCTACTATCTATTGCTAAAATGAAGGAGAGTGCGACAACGAAAAATTTATTTCAACTAGTAAAGAGAAGTTTAATTGAATATGGAGGTATGGATGACATGACGGTAGCCAAAAAATTGGTTTGTGTTGGAGCAGATGAAGCTTCAGTAATGCAAGGTCACAGGAACGGTCTTTGTACAAAGATTGAAACTTCATTTGCACCGTACATTACTGCAATTCACTGCATGGCTCACATAATGAATCTAGCTTTTGGAATTGTGAGCAAGTTTACTTCGGTTAAAAAAATTGAAATTTTAATCAGAGAGCTCTACTCACACTTCTGTCGAAGTCCCAAGCGATTTATGGAATTTCAACACTTTACTGATGGATTAACTGATGGGAACAAGCTTCTCAAGGATAATGATACCAGATGGATCTCTTTGGATGGTCCAGCGCATCGAGTGTTTTCAGAATATCCATCCTTGATTGGACTATTTCACACAACTCACGACGAATCAGATCAACCGAAATTTCCTGAACTTCTTGGCAGGTTAAGTAATTTAGAGACACTCTTAACTTTAGCAGCTCTTCTGCCCATGCTAGAGGAAATGAGGAATATTATGAAGGCTACCCAAAAAAGAGCTCTGTATATTGCAAAATATGCTACGCTGCGTAAGATGACATGCATGACCCTCGACAATCTCTATCGAAATGAACCAACACTATCTGATGAAAAATTTGTTAAGTGGTGGACACTCACAGATTTGAACAATCCTGATAACTTTTTACAAATCGGTGTAGACGGGGAGGTATGTGCCAATGTATGGGGAGTTGAGATACCAATGCACTTCTATGCCACGGTTGACCCCAAGGAACCAGGAAAGCGCCCCAGGAAGAAACTAGCAAGAGTTACAAAGGAAGATTTCGACAAGATTGTTGAGACTATAACTACTTCTGTGAAGAAAATTGCATATGATCTTTCCTCAGAAATTAGAAGTAGATTCCCTCCTGACAACCTACTCGAAGCCATGTCTATTGTGTTTCCTCATTATTGGAGCCTCAACAATGCATCTGATTTTCAAAGTAAGCTACTGACTTTGATAAAACAATTTTGCATATCCAGAGAATTGAATGGAGTAACTATAAATGGAATATTAGACAAAACTCATCTTCGAGAGAAATCATCTCATTTTGCATACACTATGAAACAACAATATGCCAAAATGGAGAACCCCCGCGAAGAGGGATCAGTAACAAGGGTTTGGAAATATATAGCTGAGAACACATCCTTGTGTGATTCAATGCCAGAATATGTGAAGCTTGCTGCTTTATGTCTTACCATGATATTGGGTTCGGTGGAAGATGAGAGAGTTTTCAGTGCTTTGGGGTTCCTAAAATCAAAGATAAGAAACAAACTAGACAAAAATTTGGAAAATTGCTTGAGGCTCTATACATCTAGGTATGATGTCCACACTTTTCCTTACGATAGGGCACTGCAAATCTGGAGGTCCAAATGTGAAAGAAGAGGTTTGGGCAACACTTCAAACCAAAGTGCCAGTGGGACTAGTGGACGTACTGGTAGCATTGAGATGCAATTCGGCGAAGATATGCAGACTCAGTCTCAGAGTAAAGAAACCACAGACGAGAATCAAGAAAGCACTGAATTTGATGAGGATGAATGGCAACTGTAAGAGATTGGTATTTATTAATCTTATTAATGTATCTCATCATTCATATTACAAAAGCATATTACTTTTTGCAATTAGAATTTAATATTGATTTGTAATTTTATTTTTCAACTTTCTATTTCCAGATTTAAAATAGCATAATAAAAAAAAAACCATAATGTGTTTATTGATACATAGATGTTTATTGTTTATTTATACATATTTGAGTCTCAAATCAGTGTGATATATTTTAGAACCATATGATAAATTTCATTCAATAGTAATACACATGTCGAGAACTTAGATTTTCATTAATCATTTCAGAACCATATGATAAATTTCATTCAATAGTAATACACATGTCGAGAACTTAGATTTTCATTAATTCTTTCAAAATATAGCCATATGATACATTTCATTCAATAGTAATACACCAATCTGTGTGATTCTACATGCCAATTGCAAAAGTGAATACAAAGTTTCAGAACCCTTTGCAAATGACCCTAAATTCCCTTTTATAGAAACAAGAGAGCAACAACAACTCCTGTGTGATTCTCCAATGTCCATGCAAAAGTGAATACAAAGTTTCAGAACCCTTTGCAAAATTGCAAATGACCCTGAATTCCCTTTTATAGAAACAAGGGAGCAACAATAGCTTCAGGTCGAATTGCAAGTTTGAAACATGTGAACACTGAACATCAAAATCACAAACTCATCACATATTTATATGGCCATCACAGGCCGTATTAGCAATTTAACATCTGCTACATGTTTGATGTCTCCTGTTCAAAAAATAGAGTTCAAAATTAAATATTAATTCACGCCATGAGTCATGACAAATTAAACATAGATAATAGCTATAGGAGTGCCTAAAACCTACTAATCAGAAATAGAGAAATGCATAAATGTTAAAGCAAGGGAGAATTTGAGAATACAAATTTACTGGCTGAAGTTTTGCAATGTGCATCATAGATTCGTAGGCTGGATTAGCAAAATAGCACACAGGGAAAAAAAAATCCTCAAAATTAAGAATAAAAGAAGAAAATTGTGCAGTACATACTATGATTCTTAAGAATTCCGTGCCAGTTTTTGTAGGGTGCTCCACTCTTCGTCTGATGGAAGGTCAATATTCTGTAAACTATGGAAAGTCAACTCCAACTTCATCAACATTCCATATTTGGAAGATTTACTTGACATCACTGTTTCATCCAATAGCGAATTTAGAGTTGTAAATGGTTGGATGAATTCCAGAAAGCTTTTGGGAGTTGTGTCCTTTGGAAGCAAGTCTAAATCAGACTTCATTTTTTTCTCCATGATTTCTTTGTAAGCTTCTTCTCCAATGAATTTATTTTCTATGTCAACAGGCTTAGGCAAACCAAGTTTAATCAAATTATTTTTCTTTTCTTGCAGCTTCATTATCTTTTTTCCACAACTGTCCATAACTTCTGATGTTTCCCTTAGCTTCTGGAATTTTTGAATGATAGATGATGTCTTAACTGTGGCATCAATGTGGCTCTTAATTCCCTTAGATGCCAAGTAGCTGTCACTGGAACTGTAGACTACTTTCAGAATCTTTTTTGCCATTTCCTCTTTTGAATAAACATGTGTGCTCTTCTCATAGTGCCGTTTGATTTAAAAAAAAATTTGTCTCATACTTTCAGTCAATTGAAACCATTCACATAACTTCTCACTCCTCTGCATTATTTCCCGCCAAATGTTTTCTTGTATATACTTCATTGTATTTTTCATATTATCTTTGAATCTATCATCCAAAGTTTTTATTTTATCATTTGCATTGTGCAGGTCTTCTTTCATTTGTGCACATTTTTTTCTTTCTTCCTCTACTTCCTCTTGCAAATGTTTTTCTTTTTCCTTCCCATGATCCAATAGGTCCTATAATTTTTTCATTTCGGCGGCAGCAGACTCATAACTTCTGTATAATTTTTGAAAACTGGCTTTTTCCTCAACAATTTTTTTACTTCTTTTAGCTAGTTTTTCTGTCAGGTCCTTCAATTTTGCATTTTTTTATCCTTTTCTGTAATTCATTGCACTTGCTATTTGCTGCTTTCCTCCTTGATTTCTCGTTTTCCAGGTCTGCCTGTAACTTTTCTATTTGTTTCTCCAGTTTATTTTTTTCTCTCTCCACCTTTAGCAGTGAAGTGTAGACCACTTCGTTAGTCCTTTTTGACACACTAATTTGTCCACATTATGTACTTTGGAGAAATCCATTTGGAGGGTGCTAAATTGAAATTGAGAGGGATCTATCTGACTGTGTGGTGGATTTTTATCTTTATATGGGCCCGGGGGCATAACAACCATGAACTCCATCATATCTTTCTGTGGGTCATATGTTGGAAATACCATGTTCCTTGCAAGCTGTTCGTTTACAACTTTAGACACGAAATTCCTATGAAATGCTTTCTTTTTTTCTTTATTTGCTTTTGTCGTGTGTTCAAATTTTTCATAGTAATCATGAAATTGAAAATCTGGGGTTGCTGAAGCAATTGAATGTTTGAAAGGTGACATAGGAATACCATAGGCTCCAGTTCCACTTATTCCTGTGGTTTTAACTAATGCTTGACCAGGATTAGGATTACCAACAATAGTTCTTGATGCTGTCCCACTCCCACTGACACTTTCATGTGTAGTTTTCATAGTCTTTTGAGGTGTGTGATCTGAAGCTGCAAATGATTGATTTGTAGTGTTAGTGGCACTTGATATAGGATTCTCAATAGTATGAGATTGAGTATCTACCTCTAGTGGCCTCTTGCGAGAGATATTTTGTTGTTGCCCTTGTCCAACACCAATCACAACGACACTTGACTAAACAATAATAGGAATACTATCCCCAGATTCCCCACTAGTGGCAGTGGCACTTAATTCACCACCAATGGGAATACCATGATGTGGTGGTGGTTGTGGATTTGAACCAGAAACAAATGTAGGTGGACCCTGAGGGTAATGAGTAGTACCTATCCCTGATGAATCTAAAGAATCAAGTCCAATGACTGGTTTATAAAGACCTTTTGATTTTGACTGTGATGGAAGTTGTACCTGAAGTGGATACCAAATGCCCTCTCCTCTAGGACCTAGACCACCACCTTCAAAACCCATTTTTTCCACAAGGTTTGCCCCTTTGCTATATTTGTCTTTCATGGACTCACTGACTCCACCTAATATTTTAGGCACTGTAGTAGTTGTTGGAGGGGGCTCAACAACAACCTCATGCTCATCATCATCACCTTCAGTCCCACCATGCTCCATATCCCACAATTTGCTAAACTCTTCATCCTTGTCGATGCTCTCAAATTCTGCACTTGTCTTTGGTTCACTGAGATTCCTCCTCATAGTCCAAAAATCATTTATTTTGGTTTGAGTCTAGCAATTCTCTTTACATTCGTGCAAGATTGAATTGGGAATAGTTTTCTTAGATGGATTAGCAGATTTTATGTAGAAATTGTAAGACCTCCTATTTTGGATGCCCTCATTGCCCTGGCCCTCCATAATTTGTGATGAAATTTCTTCTGTTGAAATGTTATTGTCAGCTGCAATTTTCTCCATCTCTTTTTTAACTTCATCCTAGGAGTCCTTGTTTCTAAGCTTTTCTAGCAATGGTTTACTTTCATGTTGACATAATGCTGAAGAGTTCCCATTTTTCTTAAGCCTTGCTTGAACTACACTGATTGGATCATACTGCCAGAGACCCTCGTCACCAAAGTTAAAAACTGTCAAGAAATCATGTGCCACAATGAATGCTTTTCTCTCAAATGTGATCCCTCCACATGAGAAAGGCAAGGAAGGAAATATGCGCTTCTTTTTCTGACCATGGAAGTGCCTATCTGTGCTCTCCAATTGCCGTACATACTCTAATGCAAATACCCTCTCTGTCACATGTATTGGAAGTCTGTATGGTTTTACTGCCGATTGGTAAAACCTTAACACAGTGAATTCTTCCATGAAGAACTAGTCAGCCAATTCTATTTGACTTTCGAGTTGAATGCAATCTCTACAAGACATAGGCAACCTAGGCATTGGAGTGCTTGTAATTTCATTATACATTGGTGCCAAAAAGAAGTCTACAAAATGGTTGTAGTTCTTTCTGTTATCATGCATCCTTATCTTTGGGCTCCAATCATATATTGGACAGTCTGTTCTCTTCCCAGTCTTCTCATCAATCTTATAGCTCACAATTTGAAGCTTGTTGGTCTCAAATATTGCACGATACTTGGATAGAAGGAGATAGCACAAGTAGGATGAGAACCTAAATGTCTTACAGGAACCTTTTTTGATCATAAGTAATTGTTTTTGCATGGATTTTACAATGTGATCAATAAAATTATATCTTACTGGCTGACTTGCACAATGGATATTATAAATCATTTCAAGAAGGCTTGCACCCACTTCCCTATCATTTTCGAATCCCAAGCAAAATGACAGCAAGGAAATAGTGTCCTCAACCCATGGAACAAAAATTTTAGAATCATAAGGAGGCTTATGATTTTGATCCAACACAATACCGGTACCAGTCTTTATTAGACCTTTGATAAATGAATCTCTGCAACTTGGATCGAGACTCTCATAATTCCCTGCCAGCTTTTCAAGGTCAATTTGGACGTTTGAATTTTGGGCTTCAAATTCTAGGTTCAACAAACGAGCAAATTCTCCCTCGTTTATGGATAGAATTTCCTCTTTTGTGTTTTTATTGACTACCATTTTTTTATCTTCATCATAATTTTGGGCGTAGACCATGACAAAATCAGGGAAAGGGAATACTTCAGGTAACACCATGCTTCCCAATCCAACATCCCATGATGCGATTTTATTTGTTATTTTTTGTAACATTGGGTTGAAAACAGTAAATTTTGCCCTGGATGCATCTGCCGCCTTACTAGACAATGTATATCTAATATCTATGATACGCTTTTTACCATGGATAGCAGGGTCATAAATATCATGGTATTCATCAGTGAAACCTAGTGTTTTAACCAGTTCGGTTAGGTTGAGGTATATTTTGTTTTTCACTTGGCTTCTTGTTGAACTACTGCTTCCCGTTTTCCCCATCACTATTATTGTTAATAATTCAAAATAATGCTAGGCAGCTAGATAAAAACCTAAAAATGCTAACCCTCAAATTGGACCACGAGATTACCAAAAGCAAAAAAGGTGGGATGTAGGTGTTCTAGATTTTACCCGGAAATTGGAATTTCTATTTCACTAGATTGGCACAGACAGTCTCTGTTGCAACTTGCATTCCTCAATCTAGTAGCTGTTTCTGAATCTCCCTCGATTTACAGGTTTATCCAAGAAATGAAAGACGATTATGATTTAGGAGTCTCTTATTTTGAAAACTCTAAAAAGTAGAAAAGTAAAACCTAAAGGGCAAAATATCAAGAATCATGTTGTAATTTTATTAATTACTATTAATAACTATTCGATGCCGAAGGACAAAACATTCATTACTTCAGTATAAATTTCGAGGACATTAAGAATCATGTTGTAATTTTATTAATTATTATTAATTATTCGATGCCGAAGGACAAAACATTCAATACTTCAGTATAAATTTTGAATTTCTGAGGACATTAAATGTAATACGTTCAATTCCGGGCGAAGTTCCCCCAAATGTGTTCACTTCCCACATTCGGGCCGAAATCCACCCTAAGCCGTTGATCTTTGCTCATCCAACGGACGAGGGACCAAGGTACCTGTTGTGACTTTACGGGTGATTTTTTTAAGTCTGTTTAATAATTTTAAACTTTCGTCTGAAAAAGTGTTTTACAAACTTACTTATATTTAATTAAATTTAAAACATTTCAATTTCGGGCAACGTTCTCCCAAATGTGTTCACTTCCCACATTCGGGCCGAAATCCACCCTAAGCTGTTGATCTTTGCTCATCCAACGGACGAGGGACCAAGGTACCTGTTGTGACTTTACGGGTGATTTTTTTAAGTCTGTTTAATAATTTTAAACTTTCGTCCGAAAAAGTGTTTTACAAACTTATATTTAATTAAATTTAAAACGTTTCAATTTCGGGCGACGTTCTCCCAAATGTGTTCACTTCCCACATTCGGGCTGAAATCCACCCTAAGCCGTTGATCTTTGCTCATCCAACGGACGATGGTACCTATTGTCAGTTGTCATGGGTCCCATCACTTCTGCCAGTTTTCAGGCACATCACCATACTCGTGTCACTTTTCCGGTTTGATTTTTAGTCTATTTAATCATTTTAAACCTCCGCCCGAAAAAAAGCTTTATAGACTTAATTGTATTTAATTACATTTAAAATGTCCAATTCCGGGCGAAGTTCTCCCAAATGTGTTCACTTCCCACATTCGGGCCGAAATCCACCCTAGCTGTTGATCTTTGTTCATCCAACGGTCACGGGTCGATGTTACCTGTTTTAAGATGTAGTGGGTCCCATGACTTCTGCCATTTTTTTGGCACGTCACCATACTCTCGTCACTTTTCCGGTTTGATTTTTAGTCTATTTAATCATTTTAAAATTCTGCCCGAAAAAGAGATTTTTAGAATTAATTATATTTAATTAAATTTAAAATGTCCAATTCCGAGTGAAGTTCTCAGAAAGGTGTTCACTTCCCACATTCGGGCCGAAATCCACCCTAGCCGTTGATCTTTGTTCATCCAATGGTCGATGGTACCTATTTTTCGATGAAGTGGGTCCCACGACTTCTGCCATTTTTTCTGGCACGTCACCATACTCGTTAATTTTCTGGTCTGTTTTTGAAGTCTACTAAATCATTTTAAAATTCCTCCCGAAAAAGAGATTTATAGTCTATAGAGTCATAGACTATAAGTATTAAGTATAGACTTTCACTTAATTCTATTTAATTAAATTTAAAATGTTCAATTCCGGGCATTTGGGCAATAGTTTGAGATAACTATTAAAAATAATGTTAATATTATTTGTAAAAATTTTAAATTCAAAAATAGTATTAAACATGAAACTTAGTTTCTAGAATAAAACAAATAACTAAATAAAAATATAAATTTTGATATGCAATTTGAAAGGTAAAAGTTTAATATTAAAAAGAAAACATTCAATATTAAATCTAAAATATTAATTTAACGTTTAACAAAATTCTTTGAAAATATGTTTACGATATATCATTTTCAAAAATAGTTTAAAAATATATATAAAATTTCAACATAAATTTAGTCTATTAATTTAAAAAAATGTGCAACTGCAGTCCTCAACCTGTTAAAGCGAGAAAATTTGGAAAGTACGAATGCCAAGGTGGCGATTAATTGTTGCACAAGGAGTTGTCTACGGCATGCCGCACGAAAGGAGGAAGGGGAGGATGGCAGGAAATCTTTTTCCCGATCTCATGGCATTAATGTCTTATTGTGCACATTCATTACCCGACCTATAAGAGTTAAGACGGAGGCAGATTTTTTTACCTTTTCATCTGTGTACCACTTTTTGCTTTGAAGCAGCTGCAAGTACAGAACAAATCTGTAGTTTGTAGTTCGTAGAATCATACCTTCTATAAGACAATGGAGGCCAATTTCACACTTCGAACAGACAAGAAGTTGGTGCCCTTTTTGGGCAAAGTATCTGATAAACGAATGCAAGGACTATTCAGGTTTAAGGAGGAGAAGTTGTGGGCGGCAACTCGACTGATGCTTGCGGAGGAGGTGGCACATATCAATCATCGGTATCAAACTAACATGGAGGTTTACTCTCTGATTATGGCGTGGGCCTGTGAATTCGAACCGGAGTTGGAAAAGGTAAAACTCACATTGGTCAAATTGATTGATGGGGAGTTTTTGATTAACCTGGATTCAATCTTGGAGTGGGTGGTGCCGGGAGTTGGCATTCGAATTATGAAAGGGGACGACCAAGAGGAATTGCTTCCTTTTATTCGTGGCCCAAAGGATGAAATCAAATACCAGTGCCGTGAACAAGCCCGAGTGGGGTGGGAAGCGATGAAACTCTTTGTTAAATTAACGAGGGTGGATGAAGTCCTGAATGCTTTGCATGTGGTGGCAAGGATGTAGGTTGGTAGGGCATTGAGAGATAGGGTTGAAGAAGGAAGGGCCATACAGCTACTGGCAAGCTTGGAGGGCGACCCCGACTTCGGGTTCCTAAACTGCATTCCAAAAATGAAAGCTGAAGTGGCAAAAGGGAAAGCCAAAGCATCGACCTGTGAGGAGGGAAGGGACTGGGAGGACCAGGGGGATAGTGAGACTGAGTGAGTGGCCTATCGACAATGAACTAGTTTTTTTGTCTGCTTGCTATAAGCTGTGGACAAATTTTGTATCTTGAAACATTTCAATTAATTGAATGAAAAAACCTTGACCGATAAACTTTTGTATCTTGCAACTTTTGAAATTTTGTATTTTGAATGACTATATAGTAATAGTATATATTTATAAAATTATAATCAACCATAATCAATGTACAAATAATTAATGGAATGAATTGAATTTTTTTTTTTATAGCATTACATAAAAAGATCACGGTATTAAATTTATTTCCATTGTTTAACAAATAATTGAAATAACGTAGCCGGTAGCTCATATACAAAAAGCATTTGAAAGAAATTAATTAATAAAAATGAAATAGAATTATAGAAAGCATTTTTATATCCATAAGAATGTAAGAGGCAAAGTGAACAAACTGGAATTTGAAAAATTATCATTAAATTATTTTTGCTTTTGAAATTTACAATTTTTTCGTTAGAGACTTGAGTCCCCCAAAAACTTAAAAGCCAAAATGAGTGAGCCTCTGGCACTCAACCTGTTAGGGTTCAAGGACATAGGAAAAAAAAACTACAGGTAGTGGAATTGTTTACAATTTTTCCCTATGAATCTGGCCCTCCTTCCATGTAGAATTCTTCAGACATCATAAGCTGAGAGAATTCTTCAAGCCACATGTAGTTTGGAAAGTCGTCTAAGAGGAACCATTTCTGGAGGAAGTCCCTGCCAATCCACGCCCATTTTCTGTGATGCGTCAGCTGCTCCGCATTCAGGTTTAGGAGAAACGGTTGCCTGGCCACTGGCAGTGTTTGGTCAGGGAGGAGAAGCTTGGATAAATCACTCGCCCAAGGGATCCCCACCCCTACTTCTGCAAGAACGACAAGAGTAATGTCATCTCCGAGGAAGTCTTCCTTAAAAAACTTCCTCAATAGCATCAGCATATCCACCTTGTCTCCTACCAAGTCCAGAAGAGACGCTAAGAAGCAGGATGTAAGGTCCATGTTAACACGGTACCTATTTTCGTTTCGCATAAATTCTCTACCCAGCACCATCCGCACAGCTTCATTGGTGAACGACCCAACCTCCTTGTAGATTGATTGGAGGGTTGGGTCTCTAACGGAGCCTAGAAAGGCCCTCTGGTCCTTTGCAGAAATGCTTCTCAAGTGGATGGGAGTGTCCATCTTGAGAAAACAGATTAACAAATTAAACAACCTGAGCAATGAGCCTATAAACCTAAAATACCGTGAGCTCTGACGATTTATCTACTAAATGGCAAAGGCTAATTGAAGAAGAAAGAAGCAGAGATCATATATAAATTGTTGAAGCTCTTGATTGTAATAATTACTTCTTTAACAGTATTAACTGCTATAAATTTTTTCAAATCTTTCGTATCTCTGCAAATCTTTCCCATAAATGCACGAGTGTGCGAAATTGGAAACAACTATGAACTAGTACCAAATTGGCAAGTATCACATTGGAAGTCATGGGGATAGAGTGGATTGCCGTAAGTGAAAAGATATATATTAAATGAATGAAATTATGGATCATGATTCGTGACATTTGATACGTGTCTATTGAATCCAATTCCATTCCGGACACTTTCTGGTGAGCTATGTTCTCTTCAAAAAATTGGGCTGAAATAAAACTTCAGCCATTGATATATGATCATCAAATGGTTTAAA
This sequence comes from Cryptomeria japonica, assembly GCF_030272615.1. NCBI lineage: Eukaryota > Viridiplantae > Streptophyta > Pinopsida > Cupressales > Cupressaceae > Cryptomeria > Cryptomeria japonica. The sequence goes on from NC_081408.1 coordinate 654,953,250, forward strand.
ATCATTGATAGATTTTAGGTATGTGTCACCCTTTACGTGTCAAAGAGGCCGCGCTTATTGATACATCGTGCAGAGTCTGGACTCAATGTATTATGTGATGTGATGTGATTTGCCTTGTCTATTAATGGCAATGAATTTATGAAATCGCCAATGAATTATATATTATACCATAAATAACAAAATATTCGCCAAAACATTTAAATAATTTTCAAGCGGTGGATAAAAATCGCCAATACATTTAAATAATTTTCAAGCGGTGGATAAAAATCGCCAATACATTTAAATAATTTTTCCTTCGGAGTAAAAATTTTCACTCATACAATTATATATTTGTTCCTTTTAACAATAATTATTCGCCTCCCACAATAAATATTTTCCCCATAGAACAAGGTATTATTCACCAAAAATTTATGGCATTTTCGCACACTAGAAAAAAATTCGCCAATACAATATAATTTTTTCGTCATTTAAAAAAAAATTTCGCCATCGATATGAAAATTTCTCCCCGAAAATAATGTTTGATTCGCTAGGATTTTACACAGTTGCCCCGGGGGGGGGGGGGTTTCTTAAAGTTATCCCTGAATCTCACAATTTCTTACTTGGGTCCCCCTTTTGCCAAGTAGGGTCGATTATGGCTAGGGTGTGAGACAATTTGGCGGGAGGGGGAGGGGGGTAGCTGATAGTTCTACTACTCTCTCCATGCTTGTATTTCTTGGGTGTCTCTACATAGAGTGTTAGTGGTGATGACTGTTAAACCCACGACAAGACTGAGAGGAGGGGTGAATCCAGAACACTCGAAATATGATCTAACTGATATTAATTAGTAATTAAAAGCAACACTAAAAACATAAACCATCAACACATGAATACCAAATTTACATAGAAAACCCAATCAGGGAAGAATCATGGTGAGAATCATACTCGCAAAATAAATATAATTGATTACAATTTTTTAGTCTTTACTACCAGGGAGCAACATGCACCTAATAGACTTGTAAGACTAAGGCACACTACCTTAGGGCAAGATACATGAACTTTCTCAACTGAATCACACTCCTTCAGGGTAAGATACAAAGGAGGCTACCAAGAGACCCATTGTCTTCTGTCAACCAAAATAATAGTATAGCAGATATGAGAAGAATATCCTAGTCATGAAATTATCCTTAAGCCTCTATTTCAAGCGATCGACGTCATGAAAAACATCTCTAATAATCATCACTATCATAACAAACTATCTCACTAAATGTATCACCTTCAAAGCTCTCCACAAATTGAATTTTGCATATCTGTCGTCTCAAATCTGCTTGCACATCATTCACATTTGCTTCTCATCAATTGACACACTATCTCATGCATAACTCATACATTTGCACTCCCTAAGTATAAGATAGATCATCAAAAACCTAGTTGAGGGTTGACTAAGAACATAATAAACATTATTACACAAAATAAGTCATCTAGACAAAAAATACTCAAAGCAGTGCACTCTAGGAGAAAAGAGAGTACCCAAAATAATCATAATACAATCTTTCAAGTTGAATCCAATGAAACACACACACTAACACATCCTCCAAAGTTGCCACCAAATAAAATGTGTAGATAAACAATAAGGATTAGCACTCACTTAGCCAAAAGGCATCTTCCAATGCAAATTAACTAGCACAAATCTCCACCCAACATGGTAAGACCCATAAAAATATTCAAACTCAACCTTCAATGCACATATAGACCAAAAGGTATGATCCAAACAAGATAACCCAATCGAACACACCGAACATAACATATTTGAATATAGAAAGTACAAACCAACATAGCTTACTGGCAAAATAGAATCACCACTAGAGAATTGAATTGAAATATTGCACGAACCACTTAAACATGTCCATGAAACTGTAACTTAAGATTCAAAATATTCGGAGGCGACCAAAGACTTTCCAAACTAGTCAGACAAACATGTTTACTATTAGAAAATAGTAACAACCAACTTCTACATTCCACGAACTAGAAAACCAGTTGATGCAACATTCATAAAACATAATGTTTACCAACTAGAGGAATGTAAAGCATTCTACCAATGAGACATTAAATATGTTTTCCTACACACATTGAGTACTCTTTCCTGCATATTAAACTTTTCACAATCAACACCAATGCATCAAACTCAACCAACCCTAGACAAAGAAGCTTGAAATAGTATAGGATCGTATCTGGACCAAACTCCATCTGAACAACCAAGTTTGACACCAATGACAAAAAAATGAGGTATCAATCAAAAAAATCAAATTTGTAACAATCTCCCCCTTTGTCATTGATGGCAAAATAACAAAAAATTCTCCTTCTTCAAGAAATCTCTTCCCCAAAATCTCTCCCCCTTTGACATTAAAGACCAAGGACACAACATGACATATTGATCATCTAGCACCTCATTTATGCATCTAGTTAGAGAAAGTGAGGGCAATGACTGCTACTTTCAACCTAAAATACTCAAAAGTATCATTCACCAATGCTTTAGTAAAAATGTCTACAACTTGTTCTTTCGTAGAAATGTAATCCAATCTAACTTTCTTTTCTGCAACCTGAACTCGTAAGAAATGATACCTAATTGAAATATGTTTTTTTTTTTGAATTCACTACCAGATTCTTTGAAATGTTTATAGCACTAGTATTATTACACATGATGGGAATAGCTTCACCATACATTACTTTGATATCCTTAAGAGTATGTTTCATCCACATAACTTGAGTACAGCTAGATGCTAATGCAATGTTTTCTACTTCTATAGTAGATAGAGATATTGGATCCTACTTCTTACTTAACCATGAGACCAAACTGTTTCCCAAGTTCAGGAATGCACCACTGCTAGTACTTTTCCTATATCAACTCATTCAACCCAATCTACACTTGTGTATGCCTTTAGCATGGAATCTCCATTAATTTATAGCAAAGACCAAAATTTGAGGTACCTTTAAAATACCTAAAGTCCTCTTCACTGCTTACTCATGTGATTGCTTTGGATTAGCTTGAAATCTTGCAACTAAATAGACAACTTGCATAACATCTAGTCTAGAGGCAGATAAATATAACAATTCTTCAATCGTAGATCTATACTTTTGTAGTGTCATAAATTGTACACCCTTAATTAGGGTTGTCCAATTCCATGCTTAGGTTAGCACCCACCTTAGTGTGTCCCATTGCATCTTACATAAGGCTCCTTTAGGCATTTAATTATTAATTTAATTAAATCAAAAGTTCCTTCTCATCAATTCACATATCATAAAATTGGGCCCTTAACCCTAGGCATCCCCCTTTTTGTTTTCTTTAAAATTAATCCTAATAATGTCCTAATTTCAATATTCAAGGTACATTTCCACATATCTAAACACCTTGGACTGACCTATCATGTTGGATTTGACTTTATAATCATGATATGTCACATCCCTAAAGAATTGGAAAAAAGTCGGTCAGACCAGATGCTATCATTTTGGTCTCAACTTTTTCTCTCCAAATTTTAGGAGCTTAATTTGGCAGTATAATAATGTTCAAATTCCACTTTGTGAAATTTTTTATTAATTTTAAGTCATCTTATTATCAAAATTAAAGTTAGGGTTTCATATATATCCCTCATTTGAAGATCCAAAATCTAACAATTGAAGGAGATCCTTGTGAAGTTAAAAAGAAAGTTTATGTGAGGTCTACAATCAACAAATTCATCATCAATAAAGTCTTCATCAATAATTTTATCATTCATGGGAGCTTTAGGAGATATCGAATCTTGAATAATAAGGAGATCATTGTTTGTTGATTGGCTTGCACCTCTCCTTAGGGTTTGGTATGGTTTCATGTTATTTTCATATCCCCATTTGAGTTTCAGATCTACACATCATTGATTGTTAGATTTACTTTATTTTCTTTAGATCTACATTTCTTATGTGGTTTGAAGCATTTACATTACATTCATTTTAGGGTTTTTACTCAAAATATAGGGTAGAACTCTAGTTTGCATCTAGCTCGTAGGAATCTTACAAACACATGAGATTCTAGGGAACACACACTTTTCAATATTATATTTTCTATTTGTGGAGGTGGAAATCACCAAAACAAAGGGTTTGACTAAGGAAAAACCCTATATAGCCACAAACACACCATTTTTCAGATTGTAGGCATAGGTACAATTTTCTGTTGGAGTGAGCAATTTTTTGGAAGATCTCAACAATCTGTCATAGACCCATTTCCAGAATCAGGACTTAGATCTCAGGGATGAGAGTTCCCAGTGCCTTGGTCCTCTAGGACTAGGGTGCCCACACCCTAGTCCTCCCTAATTAGCTTCAAATTTGGCAATTAAGATTTAGATAGATTCAGTTTCCATATTTGTAGTCTCCAGATTAGTTTAGCTACTGGGACTAGAGTGCCCAATGCCCTAGTCTAGTCAGATCAAGCTTAGTTTTAAGTATCAGGTGAACATCAGATTCCCATTTCTAGATTTGTACCTTTTGTTTCATTTTTTCTTTTGTATCAAACTATTATTATTGTTATTCTAATTGTTTTCATTCATCCAACTAGCTTAGTTTGGTATCCTCCTACATTTGACACATTCCCTTTCATATCAACAAAGGAATAAAAACCCTAAAAGTATTCCTTAAATCTCTTTCACAAGAGTTAGTCAAAGTGAATCACTTAGGCTCTTTCATATTCCAATGTTTGGATGGAAGTGAGATTAGGTCCTAAACTACCTAATTCTATTTTCATCCATCAAAAATTCTTCTAATCAACTTCCAAAGATTTACTATCTTTTCTCAACTTACAACCAACAACCAAGGGAACAGAAACCAATTTACAATTTTCCATTTCAAACTTCATCAGCATTTCCTTGACATACTTGGCTTGAGAAATTAAAAATTTCTTCTAACTACGTAACTTGCAAACCAATAAAGAAATATAACTCACCAATCATTGACATTTCAAATTCTTTCTACATCTCTTTATCAAACCCTTTGCATAGACCATTATTTCCTCCAGATATAATTTCATCAACAGAAAAAATAATAATCAGCAATTTGTTACCTTCAACTTTGAAATAAATATTGGTGTTAGCAATTTCATTTTTGAATTTTTTTTTGTAATAAATATTTATATAGTCTAGCACATCGAGCTCTAGGTTCTTGTTTGAGTCCATATAACACTTTCTTCAACCTACAAACCATGTCCAGATCTTCTGACAATTTGAACCCATATGATTATTCAACATATACTTCTTCTTCAAGTTCTCCATTTAGAAAAGATGACTTAACATCCATTTGATATACCTTAAAGTTCTCATAAGCAAAAAAAGAAAGGAACATTCTTATATCTTCCATCTTAGCTAGCAGAGAAAAAGTCTCCTCAAAATATATAGTGTTGGTTCTATACAGTGAAATTTGGAAGATAAAAACTATTGTAAAACTATAAAAGATCCAATCACATAAAATCCTTGTTCTGCAATCATGAATCCACCATACACCAATTAAGACCCTAAAACATGCAAATCACAACAAAATAAAAATATTATTGCATTCACATGCTTGGTAGTGTTTATCTCCATTGTTTCCTATCTCCATTGATCTTGTTTGATATATTTGGTCTTAGATTTTGTATTGTGCACAAGATCTCAACAAAGAATAGATTGTGGTTGTGAAGTCGCTTGATCACATGAAGATTGATTGCATAAAGTACTTAGTTGTTTGAATGATTAGGGTTGATAAGGATAAGAGTATCCTCTTATATAGAAGACACCTTAGAAAATGAAGGAATATGATTAACAGGTGAAAGGATTAATGGTTGGCTAGGATTAAAGGGTAGGTAGGGAAAATAATAAAATATGAAGGGGTTGTTAGAGGAAAATTAAGAGATGAATGACAAGTGTCTGAAGGAAAAATGATAATGAATTAATAAAATATTTATAAAGATCTATTTAATTAATAGAGGAAGTGGGACCAATTAAATAAATAAAATACTTATTTAATTTAGGGAAAGGATAATTTAAATAAAAATATCTATTTAAATAAGTAAAGGGTAGAAAAGGCTTAGCAAATTAATTAAATAAATAAAAATCTATTTAATTAATAGAAGAATTAGGATAAAATAATTAATTAAATAAAATATTTATTTAATTAGGATAGGACAATTTTAGGTGTCTACATTTTGCCCCTCTTTGAGACAATGCACCTTATCGTGTTGGCTCAAAGAAGATAAGATAAACTGATACAAAGTTTGCCCCAGGATATGAGTGATATGCCCCCTTGAGAGATTGGATGAAAATGTTGAAAAGGTGCAAGCAATCTCATTTTTCACTGCATCTTTATGCTGTGTGGATGTGAAACAACATGACTCCCATCAGATAAAGATGCAGTCACCAGATGAAGAGATGACTGACAGTGAATGTGCCCAACCGGATCACATGTGTCTATTTGAAGATATTCATGCTCAAACAGGGAAGCCACATTGGTGCAATGCAGGATGCAAATGACAAGGAACCACTCCCGTCGGTAAGTGGAGCTTGTCTCCTATTGTGCATGGAATGCTTCATAGTCCTCCGAGATAAGACAAAAGAGTTAAAGGCAGGTGATTGAAGGCTCACACCGGATGAACTAGTGAAACACTAAGTTGCCTTAGGTGCATGAGATCAAAGATGCATTGGATCAACCGAGTAGACATGACAAGTTGCTGGTACAGAAAAAGAAGGATATGTTTGTAACTTTGACAAACCAATTGATAGGAGAACCGATCTATTGATGAAGAAGGAAAGTTTGAGCAGATGGAGACAAATGGAGTTTGTTGAAGATTGATGACACAATATCATCAAGGTGGTTGCTAGTAAGTATGTCCACTAGTAATGCTGACAAGGTGCAGATGTGAAAGGCTCCCATCTGTTAAAGATGTGCATAAGGCAGGTTAGCAAGTGTGTTGATCGGTTTAGGTGCTCCACCGAAAGAGAAGCAAAGTGCAAGGTTGAAGGTAGACACGTTAGGGTATAACAGGAAGGGTTTGTGAACCGATAGACAAACCCGGTTGTGTGGTTGGTCGGTGATCCTATCCAAATTGACATAGCAGACTAAGTTGAGGTGGATGTCGACAAAAGGGCCACATGGAGTTGAAGTTCCATGCATGCACAGGTCGGTGTGGTGTGTCGGTGAAGTTGTTGGCAATTGGTCTAACATTTATGGCGACTGTGAAGCTCAAGGAATGAAGGCAGAGGATTGTGGCTTGAGATCAAGAAAACAACAAAGATCCAGTATAGACTGATCTTGTAGATCGAAGAGGGTGAAGGAAACCGTATCACTCACGTGATTGATGAGACAAAAGGCCAAAAATCATGCTAAAAATGATAAAAGATAGAAGACGTGCATTGAAAAGAAAAGAGCATGGTGATGCTGATTGATGAGCTATAAGTCATCAATCAAGGACATGAGATCTAATCAGATATAATGTCATGATGATAAGTGATCAGATCTAATGCAGATTCAGTGCATGGTGGAAACCCTAGCATGCCAATGTTCAAACCAATGTTTAGGCAAGAAAATATGGCTATAAGAGTGCGATCCAAAGATGTAGTTGGTGCTATTGCATGAGTGAGAAAAACTAGATAGCCAACCAGTCAAGTTTTGAATGATAATTAGAGAAGAGATTGAGTGCATGAGAGAGAATTGGGTTGAAGAGTTCAACCAATAATAGTGAGGCAACCGATAGCCTTCCATTAGGTCTGGGAGAGGAGTATACCGATAGTGACTAAACCGATAGAGAAGAGTCATAGAAGATTGCATAGAAGGTAAGCTAAGAACCAACAGTAATCAGATAGTGGATATTTGACTGAGTGAAGAAGACCGGTGGTGATTAGCAGCAGTGTAACAGAGAGGAAGGAGAACTAGTAGAGAGCAGAACCGACAAAGAAGAAGAAGAGGTTGCACCGGTAAGGTTGCAGTGGAGAATGAGTTGCAGCAGGAGATAAGGTTGCAGAAGAGAGGTGAGCAAAGAACCAACAGAGAATTGGAGAGAGGAGAACTAGTGGAGAGAATTGCATAAGAGTTACAAAGTTCTTTTGTAACAAAGATATTACCTTTGTATCTGATATATGTTTATTGTAGATCACTGAGTTGGAGCTTAGTGCAGGGGTTGGTGCTCCTTGGGTTGGTACCCTAAAGCGAGAGTGGTACTCCTTGGGTTGGTGCCCTAAATGTTGTAACCGAGGTTTTCATTGTGAGGTTGGATTGGAGCAGTAGACTCCAACAACACTTCTCACTGAGGTTTTTCCCATCTTGGATTTTCCTCGTACATCTAGTGTTATGTGATGTCCCTTTCATGTGTTGTTGCATTTGTGTTATCCTTCCATCTAACCGATATGTTATGTTTATGTTAGATCTGTAAACCGATATGCACACATAGGATAGAAAAGGGAAAAGTTTGGAAACCACTGATTCACCCCCCCTCCTCTCAGTGGAATCTTGTGTTCAACAATTGGTATCAGAGCATAGATTCCCTATTGATAAGATTTCTCTAGCTTGGGTAGATTCTGGTATTTGAACATAGTGGTTTGTTTTGTGTCAATCCCTACTCTTGTATTTGATGGTTCAGTTTTTCCTATTTGGAGTTGTAGGATGGAAGTCTACCTTTCCTCCTTAGGGTTTAATTTGTGGATGTCGGTTGTCAATGGCTACCCTAGTAAAGTTAGTTCTCCCACTGATTCAAAAATAGAAAGAAGAAACCGATGCAATGATGTAGCAATGAAGGCTATACTCTGTGGGTTATCTGGTGATATCACCTCATAGGTGGACATATGCAGATCAAAAAAAATCCTATGGGACAGATTGAAGAAGCTCTATGGAAATTAGCCTACCATTGTAGAACCGGTTTGTGAAGACAAGATGAGAAATACAACTCATGTATCTGCAGATGATGAAGGCAAATTTGTTAGCAGCTACAACAATGGTGAAGAAGGAACCCACCTCTTCATGGCTCAAGAATCAAAGGATGAGAGGCACACATCTGAGAATGATCATGCAAATCATTCCTACCAGAAAATGTGTTTGGTAATGATAGTGAAGGTGAAGAAGAAGATGTAGCAGAAGCTGATCTTGAAGGAGAACTTGTAAGTGCACTCAAAGAACTTAGTAGAGTGAGGAATGGATACAAGTTATTCAAGAATGTTGCAGTTGTGGAATAAAACCGGTTGATCAGATGCCTTGAAGAATCTGAGAAATGTATCTCAGAGTTGAAGACTCAACAAGAAGACAACAAGGAGTGTCGGTGTAATGAACTAGCATCTAAGATAGAGGCCAAGGATAAAGAATATCAATAGCTAGTAGGAGATATGGAGTGTCTCCAAAATGAACTTGAGAAATGTCAGGATGAGCTCAAGGTAAGAATCCGGTTTGATGGCATCAGTGATGCCTTGGAAAAAATATTGAAGAAGAAAAAGAATTCCAAGGATACCAGAGGATTAGGAAGTCGTGTTGATGAATTCTCCACCAACAAGAATGCCCCCCATAATGACATTGTGATTGTCTCCTCAAATGGAGATAACAAGGGACAAACCTTCACTATCCAAAATACTCCCTGGAAGAAGGTTGATCTAACCACAACCAGTGAAGACATGAAGCAAAGGATGAAGACCGGTGCTGCAAGAAAGAGCAACAATGCAGATCCCAAAGGAAAGAAAAATGGGAGAATGCAATTTCACCGAAAGCAAGAACAAAAGAAGACAACTTAGAAGACTTCATACCGATAGAAGACAAGTAAATGCTACCTCCCACAAGACAAAGCAAGTGTGGGAAAATAAGAGATCAGATGGAAGAGTTGCAGAGCGTGGACAATCCAAGATCCATCCCTAGAGAAGAAAAAATGGAGATACTAAACTGGTAAGATCTCCTCATGTATGGAAAAACAAATTTGTAAGTTGTGTGCCCTCTTTCTCTAGTTAATGTTTTGCATGCAAATAATATGGTCATAGAGAAGAAGAATGTAGAAAGGGATCTAGGAGAAACAATTTAGGTTGCCATAGATATCCTACATATGGGCACAAAGTTTCAAAGAGTAGAAACATGCATATCCCCTCTCCCGATTATGCAAATTCTTTATATTATCAAGGCAATAGTTTTGGCCATAGAAGTAATTAATGCAGGAAGAAGAATTATCAGTCCTATGATAGTCAGTGGAACAATCATGCTTAATATGGAGGCAGTTACAGGGTATATGAGCAAAAAAGACCTGCAAGGTACAAGAGGAGACATGTTCCTATGCAATCAAGGAATCCATGGAGACCGGTAGCTAGCTACAATGGCTTGATTAGAAAAGGGTTAAGCTTGGAAACCACTGATTCACCCCCCCTCTTAGTGGCATCTTGTGTTTATTGGAGGTGTAATGGTTTTGGCCATAAAAGTCATGATTGCAGAAGGGTTATCGTGCAATCATATGGTAACCGGTATAGTAGCTATGCTTAGTATGAAAATGGGTTTAGAGCATATGAGAGACAAAATATTGTATGGAACAAAAGAAAAAGAGGTTTTTCTCCTACAGATTAAAGAGGTCCACCGGTTCTGGTAGTAGGGTACAATTGCATAACCAGAAGAGATGGTCAAACTAGTTTTACAGAAGGTTCCCCAATCATGCGTTTGGCATGAACACAATTTGCTTCTACAACAATGCTTCCAGTCATGATACAAAATCCAGTAAAGCAAGGACCAATCAGCAACATAAGGAAAGACCTGCTCCCAAGACTAAAAAATGGGAAGAAGAATGAGACCAAGCATGTTTGGAGGAAGAAGCAAGAAGATGCAACCATGGACTGACACTGTGCATTCAAGGCACAGGTGATATCTCCTAAGGCTTAAAGGAGATGCAAGACCTTAGGGGGAGTAGTACACTGACCATATCATTCATCCCCTAAGTGGAAGAGGACAAATGGAAGAACAAGCTGCTGCCGGCATGAAGGAAGGAAATGAGATGGTAAGTGTGTGTAGTGGCTACCTTGGCTACACACCTACAAGATCAGAGATGGATCACTTTTGCATGTGTCAATGGATGGTAAATTTGCATTTGGTATCAGATGTAAATTGACACAAGAAGACAGGAGTTAGAGGAAGGTGCTCTGATAGAAATGATGGGTCGGTGTAGGAAACCGATATGTGCGGTAGGTTACTGATATGTATGCTAATTGGTATTTGTAGGTTATGTAAGACAATGAGGTCTAGGATCATTACAATAACTCCCGCGATGTGATATGAAGAAATGGTTATGTCTCAGGTGGTATTGGAAAAGACTTGAATGACATATGATGGCCCGATAGGTGATCATGTATACATGCGTCTTTTTGGGCTAACCGGTTTGATTTATGGCATGATAGTGATACCATATAGCATTGTGTACACCTAGGATCATGTCATATACTGTGGTGGAATTTGTGGAGCTGATAGATCATCAGATTGATCATATATGCACAACTCAACCGGTACAAGGGGTAGGTTGACTTCGGTTTAGAACCTAACAGGCAAATGAAGACCTGAGATATATGACTCAAGGGGAGTTCACATCCATACTTTCTGATTTAGATCAGACTTGCTAGACACATGGGGAGTGCAAGTTTCTATGGTTGTATCGATATGATTGAGACCTTGGGATGTGCTCATTGGTCCAGGGTTGTAAGGTGCTTCAATGACAGGTATTAAGATCACAACTGGACCACCAAGAGAGTTGCCTGCAAAGAAGGAAAGTCACCTGCACAAGAGAACATGCATTTGGTATCAGAAGAGATACAATTGGTATCAATGTTAGCTTCAACACTTGATATAAAAAAAGTGGGGTTAGAACGACTTCTCCAAATTAGGGAGATGATGTAGTTTGATCGACAGGTATGTTGTATTTACTGACACATGTGCCTTCAATTGGCTTCAGACTTGTATATGCATGTGTTTCCGATTTGTATATACACTTGGTTGATGTGCAATTGGTGTCAGTTGGTGGTTGAACCCTCCATCTCAAGTGCTGTGATTTGAGAGGGTGTAATTTATGAAGATAAAAGGAGGAGAAGCATCCGGTAAAGATAAAGGGAGTTAGAAAAGTATTAGTGCCCAGTAAACAAAAGGAGGAGAGAAACCCTGTCAATGCCCTTTGCCATTGTTGTCAAAGGGGGAGAGAGAATTTGTAGTATGCTGCATATTGCATGTGTGAGAATTCATGGAACACACAGAGGGGGAGAGAAAGAATTTGTAGTATGCTAGATACTACATGTGTTGACATCAATGCCAAAGGGCGAGATTGTTGGCATTGTGTTGTCATTGATGTCAACCGGTATAGGATGGCAACCTATATGGGAGATGTATGTGTAGTACTGTCATTGATACATACTGGATGTGATGTATTTGATGTCACCTAGCTTAGCAGGTCATCGGTAAGGAAGAGAATGTCATTCAGCACAATGGCCATTGGAGTCACTAGTACACAAGTTAGTGTTTGACTTGTATTGAAGATATGGATAAGAGACCGATATGATATAACAAGCGGTAAATGATGACATCTATAAGAAGGCAAGAGGTTGGGATGTTGATTATGATGAAGAGGGGGAATGTTACAAAAATCACATTAACACCGAAAGTGAAGTATGTGTAGGCCACCAGTATGCTGTTTGGATGTCAAATAACATGACTCCCATCAGATAAAGATGCAAGCACCATATGAAGAGATGACTGATAGTGAATGTGCCCAGCTAGATCACATGTGCCTTTTTGAAGATATGCATGCTCAAATAGGGAAGCCACATTGGTGCAATACAAGATGGAGATGACAAGGATCCACTCCCACCGGTAAGTGGAGCTTATCTCCTATTATGCATGGAATGCATCATACTCCTCCAAGATAAGACAAAAGAGTTAACAAGGTGATTGAAGGCTCACATCAGATGAAATGGTGAAACACTTAGTTGCCTTAGGTGCATGAGATCATAGATATGCACTGGATTAGCCAGGTAGACATGATGAGTTGCTGATATAAAAAAGGAAGGATATGTTTATCACTTTGAAAAACCAATTGATAGGAGAACCGGTCTATTGAGGAAGAAGGCAAGTTTGAGTAGATGTAGACAAATGGAGTTTGTTGAAGATTGATGAAATGATATCATCAAGGTGGTTGCTGATAACTATGTGCACTGGTAATGCTGACAAGGTGCAAAAGTGAAAGGGTCCCATCTGTTGAAGATGTGCATAAGGTAGGTTAGCAAGTGTGTTGACCGGTATAGGTGCTCCACTGGAAGAGAAGCAGAGTGTAGGGTTGAAGGCATACCGGTTAGGGTATAATTAGTAGGGTCTATGAATTGGTAGATGAACCTAGTTGTGTGGTTGGTCGGTGATCCTATCCAAACTGACATAGCAGACTAAGTTGAGGTATATGCCGACAAAGGGGCCACGTGGAGTTGAAGTGGCATGCATGGACAAGTCGGTGGTATGCCAGTGAAGTTGTTAGCATCTGGTCCAACATTTATGGAGATTGCGATTCTCGAGGAATGAAGGTAGAGGATTGCGGCTCGAGATCAAGGAAACAACAAAGATCCAGTACAGACTGATCTTGCAGATCAAAGAGGGTGAAGGAAATTGCGTAACTCACGTGATTGATTAGACAAAAGGTCTAAAATCATGCTATAGATGACAAAAGATAGAAGACGTGTGTTGGAAAGAAAAGAGCATGTCGATGCTGATTGATGAGCTGTAAGTGATCAATAAAGGTCATGAGATATGATCAGATATGATATGTCACGATGATAAGAGATCAGATCTGATGCAGATTTAGTGCATGACAGAAACCCTAGCGTGAGAATATTCAAACCAACGTTTAGGGGGGAATCTTGCTATAAGAGTGCGAGCCAAAGATGTAGTTGGTGTTGCTGCATGAGTGAGAAAAATCAGATAGCCAACCAGTCAAGTGCTCAATGAAAATCAGAGAAGAGATTGAGTGCGTGAGAGAGAATCAGGTTGAAGAGTTCAACTGACAAAGAAGAAGAAGAGGTTGAACCCGTAAGGTTGCAACAAAGAATGAGTTGTAGCAGGAGATAAGGTTGGAATAGAGAGGTGAGCAGAGAACTGACAGAGAATTGGAGAGAGGAGAACTGGTGGAGAGATTTGCATAAGAGACAAAGTTCTTTTGTAACAAAGATATTACCTTTGTATCTGATGTATGTTTATTGTAGATCATTGAGTTGGAGCTCAGTGTAGGGGTTGGTGCTCCTTGGGTTGGTGCCCTAAAGTAGGAGTGGTACTCCTTGGGTTGGTGCCCTAAATGTTGTAACCGAGGTTTTTCATTGTGAGGCTGGATTGGAACAGTAGACTCCAACAAGACTTCTCACCGAGGTTTTTCCCATCTTGGTTTTTCCTCATACATATGGTGTTATGTGATGTCCCTTTCATGTGTTTTTGCATTTGTGTTATCCTTCCATCTAATCAGTATGTTAGCTTTATGTTAGATTTGTAAACCGGTATGCACACACAGGATAGAAAAGGGAAAAGTTTGGAAACCACTGATTTAGCCCCCCTATCAGTGGCATCTTGTGTTCAATAGAGGTGAGCACAACTAATTAGGGTTCTATGACCTATATATATAGAATATATGGGGAAGAACATCCTCATTTGCATCCATACCATTTGAGAGATCACAACGCAGAGAGCACTTAGAGAGCTTAAAGAGCACTCAAGAGTGAGGAGATCATGACAATTAGATTGCATCGATTTGATCATGATTGATGGTTCAAGTGGCCCGCAAACATGGGTGAGTTGATATGTATCTCAAACTTGCTCAGTGATTTTGCATTTAATGTCTATTTATTAGGCTAGATAGGTTGGTTTAACAAAAATGCGAAAGTGGTAGATAAGGCAAAAAATGCATCTAGGGCACTTTAGGGTGCATTTGCGATACACAAACACATCTATATTTGATATGTGCATGTCTATGAAAGTAATCACATTTAGGTCATGTGTGTGCATGTCTATGATGTCCTGTAGTGTCTAGGGTATGATGCCATGTTTAGGTTAAAAGGGTGTGTTTGTGCAAAACAGTGTTGTGTTTGCATGTGAAAACATGTTTGGGATGTGTAAAAATGCATTTCTGTAGTAAGGATATGTATATGATAGATAAAATTGTGCCTGTGTCCAAAAAGGCTAAAATTGATAGTTTTTGTGATAAACATACACTATCAATTAGATAAGTTGTCGAGAGGATACAGTCAAACAAGTGCCCTAGAAAGGATAAGATAGGATTAGGGCTGGAATCAACAACCACATGATAGACATGCATCACCAATTAGACAAACTGTTAAGAGGATACACTCAAACAAGTGCCCCTAGGCAAGTAGGATGCTAAGTTGATAGCAGAAAAGTTGTCGAATTGACAAAATCTAGCGAGCGCTCTAGAAAATAGGATCAAGTGCAATGTGATAAACACATAAACTAGGATGCAAAGCCATGTGATAAACATAAGAACTAGGATAGATGAGTTGTATGGAATAGACATAAGCGCTAGAAATAGAACCTAATTAGTAGTACCATGTGATAGACAAAGATACCATGATGCTAGGATAGGATAAGATAAGCAGTTCACTATGTGATAAACATGAGTACTACTAGAATTGACATGAGTGTCTTGGTTGATTGTAGGAGTATCTAGGATAGATAGAGTCCCAAGAGAGATTCCCTATGACTTAGCAGCTACGATTGAACCTAATGACTGAGGAACATGAGGTGATAGAGGCCATGGGTTTGAGACACATCATGTACATGCCTGAGGTTTGGGCAAACATAGAATTTATGATTGCTTTGGTAGAGAGGTGGTACTCAGAGACATGCTCGTTTTATTTGCTGATGGGTGAGATGTCCATCACTTTGGAGGGTGTTTACAAGATACTAAGAATTCCTATCACCAGGGAGCTAGTGGTTTAGGACTAGGAAGGATATGTGGATGCACTATAACGAGTCTTTGGAGACACAAAGTTAGAGTTGAGGGGAGGTCATCTGAGTTAGGAGCTTATGTACACTAGCGGACATGTTCTGGCTGTAGTGCTTAGAGGAGTTATTAGCAGGTTCTTGTGTCCTAACACAACTACTCATAGCTTGGCTATAGGATGGGGGAGAGAATTAGAGATTATCTTGACATAGAGGACGAGATTTGATTAGGGGCTATGTGTATTTGTTCATTTGTACCATGAGTTACATCAGTTTGTATACCTCGATAGTTGTGGGCTCGGGTGTGGGGTGACATTGCTACAACTACGGGCTTATGAGCACATAACAGTGAATAGGTTGATTCAATTCAAATTTAGAGGTCATGGACAAGATTATGTACATATATACAACATGATTTCTTCCTAGCCATGGATAAGGAAGTTGGAGTACTGGCATAGGGTGATAGATGATATTTATAGTGTTAATGGAAGCCTTATATAGATTGCAAGGCATGGGAAAAAGATGATACAATGTTACCTTTTTGTTTTCACAACAAATATTTGATTGGGCGAACACCTTACATTTTAGATAGGAATTTACCAGACAGGGTGTCCAGATAGTTCAACATGGTACAATAGACGCCTTGGGGTTCAGGTGACTTTGCACATGCTATCAAAGAGTAGGTACATTGGGGACCCATTTTATCTCATAATGTAATAGTGACCAATTTTTAGGATATGGTATTGATGACATGGGATTTATTGAGGGATGTGGCTGATGCAAGGATGACTCTCGAGTATGAGGCTTAATTCCATGCGCATCCATTTTCACACTTGATAGGTCTAGGAGAGCTAGCACCAAGGCTAGATTAGTATAATGACAATGATGAGGATGGAGGTGGGATTCTTGGATATTGTTGAGATGTTTGCTAGAACAATGTTTTGTCATTGATGTCAACATATTCTTCTATGTGTTCTAGTGTTTCAGTTAGATTAAATGAGTTGGTTTGGTCAATGTGTTGCAGTTGAGCTGATACGGTTTAATGGGTTTTGAGATAAGTATCTCTAGTTGATTTAGCATAAGTTTTAGTGGTCCACATGATGATTTGATCGAGTTGTGAAGTCTGGTACTATGGTTATTATTTAGTTGTTCAGTGTTCTGGTTTATCCTCTACATTTCTTTGGAATTGCAATATCTTTGTGTGCAAATTTGGTAGAGTATTTGGGATGTTTAGGTGTGTCCTCATTTTCGGTGGTTCATGATTTGGAAGTCTGCAAGTGAATTTTTCAGCTTGACAGTCAATTATATTGGTGTTCTTGAGCTCTGATAAAGAGATGATAATGATTATAGTAATCTAAGTTATTGCGGTTGTTGTGGTGCAATTCACGTTACTTGTGAATGTTTCTAGATTGTGTTCTATATGTGTTGTTAGTCCGCATTGATTGTTGTGTGCGATATTGATCATTTTCTTGGTTTGGTGGTGTTCTTCGTGTTATGTGACATTTATGGAGTTGTAGCATGTTGCGAATGATCAAGGCATAATTCTCGGAGGTGTTTCATGTTTACGGTGGTGATTTGGGTCCAGAATATATCTTAGCTGATATTGTTTTAGTTTGCATGCATATTGGAGATCAGATTGATCCGACATGATATTATACGTTTCATTTGTGTGTTATACATTTTTGGGCCGACATGCAGAAGATCTAATTCAATGTTATAGATATATAAAAGTGATTGATAGTGTCATTTATGTGATTAGTGGTTATGTTGTGAGTGTTGGTGATCAAGTGTGCATAGTTCTTCATGCGCGAGTGGAAGATTGGTGCTTCGGATTGCAGCATAATAACATATCAGAGCATAGTGTGTTGCATAGTGTGTAGTTTGATATATGAGCTTAACCAAAACTATTTCCAGGAATTTGTAGATGTTATTTATTAGTTTAACCACTTCATTTATCTATTGTAGTAGATCTATAAGGAAGTGAGCCTTCCTCAAGGTTGTAGCCCTTCTTGTATTTGAGCACTGAGCTCTAGGAAGTGTGCTTGAATGCATGTGCATTCCCCTTTGTAATATTATTATACTTCTTACAAGGTATATTAATATTGTGGGTCTCAATCCCATCACAGTTTTTCCCTTAACTGGGTTTCCACGTAATAAATCTTGGTGTTGTGGTGTTGCGAGTATTTTCTTTATAGTTATGCATCTTTATTTTCTTCATATGTGCTATGTGGTTATATGATCGGTTTAATAAAGTTAAAAATTGCGACACTTATTCACCCGCCCTCTCAGTGTTCCTTGATTCCAATAGGGAGACGATAGAAACAAAGGAGAGGAGGAGTGAGGAGGATGGTGAGAGGCAGATGGGGGAGAGGAGGGGATGAGGGACATGGAGGAGATGGATGACAAGGAGAAGAGAGATTACAGGGTAGACCATCAAGGCCAGTGTGGGGGAGAGGTGGACAACCTATACAAATTTCATCATAGGTACCAGTTGCACAGGTACAGGGATAGGGACAAGAGAGGGAAAAGGGACCAACTAGAGGAAGAGATGGGAATGAGGAGGAGGATGAGCTACTTATGCTGAGAGACCTCACACAAGTCTAGGTCGATGAGATTAACAATCTTGAGAGGGAGGTGAATCGATTGAGGTAAGAGATACGGGAGGCCAAAGACAAGCGACATAGGGACATTGAGTAGCATATGACTGCAAAGAAGAGTATCTGAGTGGCTAGGGCTACATAGCAGGGTGAATCATTGTCAAGATATGTTGCATATGAGTTGGGGAGGAGATCAGTTACTGGAGGAGCTTATATGAGGCAACTATGCCACCTCATCTTAGGGCTAGTAGTTATATATGGGCATCCAACTCGACTACCACAAGGCAAGACAAACACAAAGCTTCAAGCGGTGGAGTGATGGGGTCACCACCACCTTGAGGATCAGGGTTAGTGGGAGGAGGGTGTTGAGATGATCTAGGGGCTAGGCCTTCGGGAGCTCAGATTCCATTGAGGCCTACTAGCTTCAAGGGAGGGATATAATCATAGATCTCTTGGGTCCATTTTGTATTAGTTTTGTATGATGATGTAGACACCTTTGGGTGATTTCGTAATCATATTATTTTTTGACATCAATGTATCATGACACATTATTTTTTGATATATATGAGAGATGACCTATCCTTGTGGCATTTATATACATGTGTTTCTATGCGATGCATTTACTATGATGATGTTATGATTATAATGTGATGATGCTATATGGTTTATGAGATGTTCTATTATATATGCACATAATTTATATGATGATTCTATGATGCTTATGATGAGATGTATATATGTGATGCAATGCTTATGTTTATGCAATGATCTATGCTATGTATAATGAGATGTGATGCATTCTTATGTCCCTATATATGATGATGTAAATGTTTTATGCTTATAATGATGTATGATGGATGTATATATATGTTAAAATGATGTACTAATAAGTCATGTGTGGAGGATGTGATATACTTATAGACATATTCATGGCATATGCAGGATGGATGCAATTATTATTTCTATCTATATGATATGCATGATGCAAACTAACATGTGATGATATAGATGGATGTTGCATGAGATGCAAATATTTTTGGTGTGTCATTATACTCAGTCATGTGATTTTGGACTACAGGGACTTGGGAAGGGATGATGGATGACAAAGCAAAAAAAGGGGGATGGAGGGTAGAAGATATGGAGGTGAATGAGATTCTTGTGCTATTATCATCATTGAGCTTTATTATGGTAAATAGGTTATGACCATCTAGATATAGGTTCAACCTAGATAGTCATTGTACTCTTTGCATGGAGATTAGACAGTTACAAACAAGGAATGCCCTAGTCACACTAGACTCACAATATCCTCATATCCTTGGACAAGCCATAGTATTACTAAGAGATAATCCATAAACAAGAAATAGGTGAACGTACCCCATCCTCGCCTTGCTAGTCAAAGACATCCCAGAGATAAAATCTCTAGTGAAAGACATCTTGGAAAAGCTAAAAGACATGTCACCATAAAATATAAAATCAAAAGGAAATCAAAGACTTGACACCAATATATAATGAAATCCTCAAGTTATTAGTGTATCTTTCCATATATGTTAACATGTTTGATCTGGTCACAATGTTGTCATCTTGATAAAGGATAGACAATGCTGAAAAATATATTGTCATCAAAGTCTACCAAAAGATTGATTTGTTGAAAGGTCACTGCTACTTGTGTCTCATCTAAAACTAACTTATTCCATGAAATTGATACTATATTATGGAGGAGAGTGAAAAATTTATCGTGGATCAATGACGCAAGTGATCTTTTATTGTGGATTGTGCGCGAAAAGAAGAAGGAATGAAAAGATGATGCTCTCGAAAACATGCAATGCCAAGAAATCCACTCTCATCATTGAGTTTAGGATTTTCCCCTAGTTACATATAGGAATTGATTATTATGGGTGAAAGGAAATGGTGGAAAGAAGTTTATTATGGATGGTGAACCAATCTTAGGTAGATCAATAACAAGCCATGATAGGGATGGGAAAATTTTATTATGGAATGATAAGCTGTGAGTGTGTGCAAAGTGAAAAGGTGAAACTGAATCCTAAAGGAGGGAGGAACAAAACTCTCTACACATGGTGTTGGTAACCTTATTTTCACCATGGTACTTTCCCAAGGTGCCACCGAAGCAGTTTTCACTTCTGGATGAAGTTATTTCTCTTTACTTTTTTTGATTTTTCAATTTTTTTTTGTGTCACAAGATGCTTGTTTTCCAGGTTTTGACCAAAGTGATGATTTATTTTTTGACATTTTTGTATTTTTTTGTATTTTTGATTAGGATGCTTTGAAAAGCTATGTGTAAAACCTTTGAAGGTGCATGTTTTTGATAGGATCATCCAAAGGTTCTCCTTTTGGCGTTGAGAGATGATATGCACTTGATCCATAGGCTACATTGATGACATAAGGTCCAAGCCAATTTGGTTCAAACTTGCCGTTTTTCTATCCATTCTGTTGATTTTTAGGGTTTTCCCTAAGGACCAAGTCACCCACCTCAAATTTGTGAGGCTTTACCTTGTGATTATAGCTAGGACTCATACATTTCTGATATGCCTTGAGATGATTAAATGCAGTTTCTCTATGCTCATGTAATAATTCTAAATCTTGAAAGAAGGAGACCCTGTAGTTTTCATCACTGGTAAGATTGTGCAAATAGACCTGTTCCTTGACAGAATGATGTGATGCTCCATTTATTGACTTCCTTAATGAAGGTACTAAGGTAGAATTACTAATGTGTACAAAATATGTTGGACCATATGCACATGCCACCTAAAGAAGTTTGGGCATCCCTAATAACAAAGCCCCTTAAGGAAATTCCATTAAAGGTCCATCGATGTGATATACCACCAAGGGAGATGGATGTATGGAATGAATTATTGTGAGGTGAAGGCTTATACATGTAGGAATAAGTGAAATTAGGATGACTTGATGGAGACTTAGGATCAACAAGTATGCCTTTTGACTTGTAACTTTTTAAATTTATGGCCCCAATTAATTTGTTATTAGGGGAGATCAACTCTTGTTCATTTTTCTTCATAGAATTTTTATCCTTGACTTTCATAAAATTTGTAGAGTCTAGTAGCTTTTGATTTTGATATGGATTGAAGGAATTCTCTTTGTTTTTGAATTTTAGATTTTTCTTTTCAAAGTTTGATTTTTGATCTCCAATGAGTAAGGGCTTTTGTGATTTTTGTTGATCCAAGTCTAGGAGAGGAGTGGAAATGGAATGAGAAGATGAAATGGTAAGGATATATGAGTTCTCAAAAGGGCTAACAATATATACAATAGATTTTTTCTTGGGACCACTCGTAGGACTATTGATATCAAGAGCTTCTTGTACCACTATAGGAGATTTGCATTCAAACTTAGTAGCCACAACACTAGGTGGTTCATACCCAGTTCCTTGACATTACAAATTATCTGTAGGCTATTCTTGTTGAATTAATGTCTTAGGAGGTAGTTGGATTTGAACAACATGAGAGATATACTCATCGTATCCAATGTCTTTAACCTTGAGTTTTTCTTTAAACTTTGCTTGCTTTGACATGGAAGATTTCAATGATTCTAGATCAACATATGTTGAAGATGGAGTTGCCTCTCTATTTATTGGAACTATTGTTTCTAGTCTTGGTTGCAAGTTGTTTCAATATATGAATGGGTTTGGATCATTTTTTAATATCACTTAGATTCCATTATGTGGGAACTTAATACATTGGTGATATGTTGATGGTACTGCTCTCATTTCATGTATCCATGGACATCCCAAAAGTCTATTGTATGTGAGATCAAGATCAAGGACTTGGCAAACCACATCCTTCATCACTAGCCCAACACTTAAAGGTACGGTGAATGTTCCTTTAGATGAGTGTTCTTCATCATCATATGACTGTATGGTGATCTTATTTCTTGAATCCACAACTTGTTCAAAGTATCCCAATTATGAGATAGTTTTCAATGTACAAATGATAAGACCTTCTCGTCCATTTATCAAGACTCATTTTATGCGGTTTTTATGTAGAAAGACTTCAATATGGAGGGGTGTACTATGTGGTTGACATGGAGATGCATCATCAGCTTCTATGAATGTAAGACAATGTGGAGTGGAAAGATATCCCACCATGGCTTAAAACTGGTCCATGTTTAGATCAGTGGGAATGAATGTCTCTCTTAAGATCTTGTCAAGAATGGCTTTATGTGAAGGTGAAATGTGCAAAATCTCAAGAATAGAGATAAGTGTGCGTATCTTCCGTAATTTGTCTACAAGGTCATACTTATTCTTGGTAGATGATGAAGTTGTTGTCTTAGATCAAACATCTTGTAAGGTAACTTTACCCTTTCGATTTGTAAAATTGCATTCAGGTTTTTTGTCATTAGATGATGAAGATAGTGGTCCAATGCCTTTCAAAACAACTTCACCCCTTCAGGAGTTTTGTCTTTGATAATTATGGTAGAAACATGGTTGTCCATTGAAATGTGGTTGACTATGTAATCGTAGGATGCAGTAGTATAATTGGCATTGTTATCTATTTTAGAGGATTTTCCCTTACCATGTTTTGGGAATGGTTCCTTAAACATCACACGTTATTGATTGGAAGTGTGACCACCAACTTCTATTTTGCCCTTGTCACTAAGAACTTAGATGATGTTCTTCAATCTATGACAATTGCTAGTCTTATGCCCTTTGCTCTTGTGGTAATCACAAAACTCATCATCATTCCACCATGCAAGTTTTACCTTTGGTTCATATGATGAATTATCTAGTATTGTTATGAGATTGTTTGCAGCCAATTCCTTAAATGTTGTCTCAATTGGCTCTCCTAATGGAGTGTATTTTCTTGGAGGATTTGATGGCCTTTGAGCACTCACTTGATTATTGGAATTAGATGAACTTGCACTAGGGAAAGTTACTTCGATTTTACCATCTTTGCATCTACTAGCCCACCGTTAATAGTAATCTTGTTTTTGTTCCCAAAGAAGGGTTTATCTTTCCCATTTGATTCATGTTTATTATCCTTGAATACCTTAATGATGCCTTGTTCAATAAGGACTTTCTCAATTGTCAATCCCTTTTCAACGAGTTATTTAAAAGTAGACAAACAAGCTTTCCTTAGTTCCTATCCAATATCCTTATTGACATTTTGAGTGTGCATTTCAACCATTTATTTTTGTCGGATATCACAAGAGGAATGACTAGCTAAACTTCTCCATCATTGTAAGAAAGATACAAAGGAGTCTCCATTTTTCTGCTTGGTATTATATAAAGTAGTCACTGACACATCTATTTCAATATTGTATGATCTAAGTGTTGAATAAAATCTTCTGCTAGTTCACCCCATGACTTTATCTTAGGTAGAAGTTGTGAAAACCATTCCATGGCTTGTCCACCCAAGCTTTGTGGAAATAATCTCATCAACTAAGATTCCTCTCTTGCCACTTCTATGAAAGCTGTGAAAAACTCCCTAATGTGTGCCTTGGGATCTCCCTTTCCTCTATACTTGTCAAACTTTTGTGTCATGAGATGTGGAGGAAAAGGAGGAATTGGTATGCTTTTGTCCAATGGATAAGGACACATACCTTTCATTGTGTAGTCCTTTGTTGGTGCATGCATATCTGCAATCCAATTTTGCAAATCCTTGATCCATTCTTGTAAGTCATTACTAGGTGGTGTCTTATCTCTTTGAGGCATTCCCATGCCTAATCCACCAGGTGGAGGACGAGGGATATAATGCATGTAGGTATGATATCAATTGGTCATAGATATGCTCATATGGAGGAACATAGTTCTAGCTAGTGTATGGGCCACTTGGTATAGTGTTACAATGAGGAGCACTAGGCCTTGGACGATTGTATGTGTCATGACTATGAGGATAATAGGTGTTATAAGTATGATCTTGAGCATTGTCCCCAAATCTAATATGAGGTGTATTGGTGTCATGATCTTGTGTGTTCCCTTGGGTATGAGTGTATGCATTAGTATTCCTTTTCCATGAGAAAGGATGGCCATGGGGTTGCTCATGAGAGTTTCTAGAAAAAATGGTATAAGCATGAGTGTTGGTTACTTTTGGTTTTTGAATTAAGGACCAAGGTGACTTAGGCACGAGACGTTCTCTTCTATTACCACCATCATTTCCTCTAGGATTTGCACTAGTTTGATCCACTTGATTAGGATCATCCTCTAAAATTTGTGACACATAAAAACCATGGGGTAGTCTTGCACCACTTTGGACAAACATTTGTATAAAAAACTATTATTGATCCCTTCTCATGATTTCCTCAACCATTCTATTAAATTGTGGGTTGAGTATAGTGTCTTGAATATCTGTTGTAGAAATGGACCCATTTTCATTCTCATTGTCATTATTTGGTAGATTTTCTTACAATTTTAAAATTGTGGGTTGTAAAACTCATCTCCTTGAAACTCATACATGTACTCATGTTGAGATATTTTAGAGCTTTTTCGGCTTCTCTTCTAGACTTTTGTGAACATGTTTCAACCATGAACTAAACCTTGGCTAAAATGAAAGATGGAAGAAAATGTGAAGACCATGGAAGAACAAAAGGAATTATGAGATGGAATGAGAATCTAGGGTTGTCTTGCAATGTCCAAAAGTGTATGTCTAATATGTATGATTATCTAAAGTAAGGCATGACTTCCAAAGAGATGATAGACTCTTGATGAGGTAAGTTGACCTTAACTAAAGATAGCCAAATGTTACCCAAGATGATAGATACGATGCGGAAACCACCTAGTGATGTAATGTATTATATTTTGAGAGATATGATGTGGAATACCAAACAAACTCTTGAATCTAGTTGTAAAAGTGTGTATAGGAAGATTGCAAATGATGACTGAAAATGACAAAAAATATGTGAAAAAATCATGCTAAAGACAAGTTGACTAAAAAAAAAAGAAGCCCTAGGGAAGAAAACTTAGAAAATCTTTGATCTTAGAACACATACATGTCGTGAGTTTACAGACACAAAAATAATCCACTTATACGCAATTTTAAAGCCCACAAATGCATTTTCCACTATTGGTATGTAAATTTCAATTATGATAAAAACACACAATTTCAGAGTGCAGATACTATTGGACCATTGGGGAGATTGTTGGATTTGGTTGTCTTTGTTTCTGCTAGGATATGTTGTTGTCATTTATGTCAACATATTCCTATGATTTATTCTGGTGAGTTTGGAAAGAGTTTCTGTTCCGGTTTTTAAGTTTGGTTTTGTTGATCACTGTTTTACAGAATTCGGTATTTCCTCCGGTATATTCTGGTGTGATGAGAACTTGTGTTGAGACTTTGGGATATTGTTTGGGATGATCTTGTGTTGATACTTTTCTGATGGTTTGTGATTTGGTGCTCCATAAGTTATCTTTCTTCATGACAGTTGCTGATTGGTTGTGTTCTTGACCTTTGAAATGCTGATCGATGAAGATTTGAAAGTGGTGTGGGTGCAATTGTTCTAAATGATTATAACATACTTGATGGTGTTTCCTAGTTGTGTCCTATTTGTTTTGGTGACCTGCATTGATCGTTGTGTGAGTTTTTGGTGATTTCTATGAACCAGTGATGATTTTTCGTGTTATGAGGTATTTTTGGTGGTATAGCGTGTTGTGGTGATTTAATTTTTGTAATTATGAGTTGAGGGTTGAGGGTTTAGCCGACCTTGTTATCAAGGTTGATGATTTGTATTTATAGGTGAGATACTTATGTAATTTAGGTGTCGGTATTGTGTCTATATTATCAAAGAGATGTGATTGTGCGAACAAGAGACTTATAATTCAGTGTAGTGTTAAGGTGAGATTGGTGTTGCAGAGCAGACAATTGGGCTTAACTGAAACTATCATTAGGCATTTGTAGATGCTATCATTGTAGTTCATTTCTTCCGAATTGTTTTCTGATTCATATTGTAAGTCAATGATACTTCCTTGAGGGTTGTAGCCTTCCAGGCATATATCTTTTGAGCAGTGAGCTCTAGGTAGCATGCCTGAATGCATGTGCATTCCCCATTGTAATATTTTCACATACTACTGCAAAGTATCATCTTATTATGGGTAGGTTCCCATTGTGGTTTTTCCCTTGACCGAGTTTTCCATGTCAAAATATTGGTGTTGTGTGTTGTGTTGTTAAGTTGCTTATCTGATTCATTGCTGTAGTTTATTAGTTTATGTTTTGAAGTTTAATTTGTTTTGATCCGGTGAAGACTGATTCACCCCCCCTCTCAGTCTTCCTTTTTGATTGTTGCTAACAGATACATGACAATATAAATCACAAACACGATATAACAATGCACAAAGACGATAAAAAATGTTGACAATGTTTTCTTAGTCTGATAAGCAAATGCAAATCTGCATTGGTACCGTGCATAGACATGATTTAATGTCTTAGATATGCACAAAAAGAAAACACAGATGCAACCAAAAAGATCAATTATGCTTTGGAATCTAATGCAAATGAGTTTTTGGCAATTTTGTAAATTCTATTTAAGTTTTGCAAGTTGTTGAGAGTGACCAAATCTTAATGTTGAATGTATTGTGGCAAGAAAACAATGAAGACATAATATCTGAGGGTGTTTTGTCAAATTTTTTTCGTAATGTGTATGTCCAATAGGCCAAATCAGCCCAATTTCCATGGGTCTAGCACAATCAAAGACACATCAAACATAAGTTATTAGCCTAAGGTCAATGTTCTCATGGCAATAATCTTAGCCCACAACCTGAAATCTCCATCTGATCAAGTGTAGGGATACCTTAAGGGGTGTATTCACTAATTTGCCTTTATGCAAGAGGACAAATGGGGGCCTCCAGGAGTGGAAGGATGACCCAAATTACCCCCTCCTCAAAAAATCTATAATTGTGGTATTTGATTCTACTACCAAAGGACCCATGGAGGTGGTTTTTATGTGGGTAGGATTATTTATTTCCAGGTTTAGGGATGCCTACCAAAACCTTGTGAGTCTTTTGGTTCAGATTCAATCTCTTGGTTTTATGGTTCATGATCATTTGGTAGGGACTAATTTTTTTTGTGATTGTAACTTATTTGAATGCCCCTAAATCCTTATGGTCTCCATCCATGGTTTGATGGCCTAGGCCTTATGGGTGGCTTTGCTAGTTTTTAGTTGCCTTGCTAATGCTTGGTTGTTGGTTGGTTGGTTGTTAGTATTTGATTGTATATCTTTGCAAAATTCTACTTATGGGTGTTGGATTCGTGCTAAGTCTAGAGGGTCTCAAGTCACTTCAAAACCTGTTGTAAGGGGTTTTGGGTCCCTTAAAACCTATTTGATCCCTAATTAAAAAAAATCAATTATTTTTCTAAAGTAACGTAAATGAAGGTAATAACACAAAATCAAAGAAAGAGGATAAATCTTATGATATGTGTTTACTATGATACTATATTGCAAAAAATACCACTAATACTTGTTCTACATGTAAACTAAAAAATAGTAATCTCTTGAACATGAATTTTGTATTTAATGCATACCAACAAGAATGGAAGGGACACATAGGTGCACATATGTCCCCTAAATAGGACCACTCTAACAAGATAGTCCTCCTAATTCAAATCTTGCAACTTTATTGACCTAATTTTTCTATATATTTGAACAGTTATCCATTGGTTTGTGTGCCAAATAATTCCAATTAAGTACATAAGAACCTAGAATATTTTCTTTAAAGAAAATCCTTAGTTCATTTTCTCATGATTATATCATTACAAAGTGATACAAGAAAAAATAGCAAGAGATGTATTTTAGGATTTACACCTTGAGATGATGTCAAATGGGAATCACATCCTTAGATGAGGGGCCATCCCACAATAATGGTTTCTAGTTTTTGGCCAAACTTGACATTGAAATCAATATTTTGAACTAAATCTTCACTTTCTGACATCTATAATAGCTTAACTATTGGGAATTTGAATATGATGCAAACTAATGATTTATGAGATTTTGTATATATGATTCATTATCCTCTTGATGCCACCAACTATTGATGCCTACCTATTCTTTTGCTTGCTATGAGGATTGATAATATATTTAGAAGAGAAACTAGAACCTTTCATGAAATGTGATAATATAGTCATAAAGAAATTTTTTGGAGAGCATGCCAAAGGAAAACAACTATAGTTTTGGTATTGGCTCATGCCTAGACTCATGGGAGAGGTCAGTATTGGCTCATGTTATCATCATGCACTGTGTTGCTTCTAATCCTTGCTCGCCTCTTAAATTGTTTGTCAGGGATTCCCGATAGTTGTAATTCATTTTTTTAAAACTACATACACTCCATATCTCCTTACATGAACTAAGAACTGGTATAAATCTTCAAATAGAAAACCAAAATTATACTTGAACTCACAATTTCCACTAGATGGTGGACTAACAATTGAATAGAAACTTCACTTACATATTTTTCTCATTTGTAGGAAAAAAATATTGACACTAAATTCTCTTGATTTGTTATGAGAAACTGCAAATCTTACAATACAAACACATTAAATACTTCTATGAGGATTGATAATATATTTAGAAGAGAAAGTAAATTTTTTTATGAAATGTGATAATATAGTCATGAAGACAAACTTTGGAGAGCATGCCAAAGGAAAAAAAACTATAGTTTTGGTATTGGCTCATGTCTAGACTCACGGGAGAGGTCAATATTGGCTCATGTCATCATCATGCACTATGTTACTTCTAATCCTTGCTCGCCTCTTACATTGTTTGTTAGGGATTCCTGATAGTTGTAATTCATTTTTTTATAATCAGAGGAATTTTGGTGATAACATTTCTTAACTTTAAAAAGTCTTTAATGTGTTTGTATTGTAAGATTTGTGGGTTTCTTATAACAAATCAAGAGAATTTAGTGTCAATAATTTTTCCTACAAATGAGAAGAATATGTAAGTGAGATTCTAGTCAATTGTTAGTCCACTATCTAGTGGAAATTGTGAGTTCAAGTAGAATTTTAGTTTTCTATTTGAAGATTTATACCAGTTGTTAGTTCATGTAAGGAGATATGGAGTGTATGTAGTTTTGTTTTAGAAATCCATGCTACTAATATTAATTAGTAGTTGAGTTGTAGTAATTGCTATTTATAAAATATTATTAGATTTTATGGGTGTATATGTTTGCAAATTCTTAATTAAATATATTGAACATAGTTTGTCTTTTATTGAGCATACAAACTTGTTTGCATTAAATAGATACTAATTCATTGCATAAAACTCATATTAGTAGATATGATTCTATCATTAAGGCAATTGCATTCTTTTATGGTGTTTTTTGATGTTTAAATACACTGAAAATCTGATTTGTTTTCTATTGAGAAAGTTAAAATTATTCTTTTTTTCTATAATAAGGTCCTAAACTTACTTTGCAATGTCTCTAATTTTTAGAAGTGGGTATTGATACATGAAAATAGGTAATAAAGAACAAAAGTGTACATGATAGAACCATAAAACATTGATATAACCACATTATTTGAAGACCAAATTGTTTGTAAGGTCCCATTTAGGAACCAAGAAAATATATGCTATATAGATATATAATAGTTTGTACAAAATATTGAATGACAAATAAAACTAAGCACATCTTAACTTTTTTTTTAGTTTCATTTACAATATTAACTATTAGTTTATTTTAATTGTTTATATACATCTTTTAATAATAGATTAAATTAGTGTAAGGTTTGTTTACTTTCCCATACATATAAAAAATTATGCAATGATACACAAGAAATATTGAAAGTAGAATTTATTAATAATGAAAGGGGTATGCAAAATATTTCCCATTATATATAAATAACTATGCAATGATAAACAAGAGATATTAAAAGGAGAATTTATCAATAATGAAAGGGGTATGTAAAAAATTGTATGTGTGTACATGTGCATGAGTATATATATTTATACAATACATAGGACATATACTTTAAGGAAAGCAAGCTTACAATTGTCTATAAAGTAAATGATGGTAAAAAGGAAAATTTAAAGAAAAATTATGTAATTGAATTTATATATACATATAGTAAGGAGGGCATATATTATAGGGAGGCAAGGTCAATGTCAAAATTACGTATGATCATGAGGCAATGAAAAATCTAAAGAATATTTATTGATGTTGAAAAGTATTTTATAATGGTAGAAAGAGGTGGAGTGCAATGATGTGAATGCGTTAACAAAATTTCTTATCTTTTAATCTTAAATTTGATAATGATTTACATAACATTTAATAATAAACATTCTATTATAAAATAATAAACACATAACATTTATTTCTCCATAGTTATAGTAAATAAAATAGTTCCAAAATAAAATAAAATAACTTTTACCTAAATAAAATAGTTCCAAATTGATTTCTCTCAACATTTTTTTTTTCATATTGATAGACATTTACAGCTATTTTGTTCATTGAACATAGCATGAAACCAATACAAGCTGTTGCAATCACAACAATGAAACCAATACTAGCTCCTTTGGAGCAACCATATTAGAAATCACCTATGGAAAACCAAGAGTCAGAACTTAAAAATCTACTTATTTAGAAACCACATCCACACTAAAAGCCAACTATGAAAAACCAATTGTTATATATTAGAATTCCATATTAGATATCTCTTGAAAAATTGAATGTAGATCTCTAAAATGAGAATTCAACACTCTCAACATTTTAAAATAAATATATCAATATAATTGAATTAATATTTTTAATAAAATATAAATATACAAAGAGCATTGCTTGGAAATAACCGAATGTGTTGTCGACATTGTTGGGATCTCATAAAACCAAACCAATCGATGAATTATTCCATTCGGCAACTGGAAAATCCAACACTACCCACAAACATATTAAAACAAGAAAACGTAAAGTACAGAAATATCTGTACACTTGTGTTTATATTCCATGGTCCAAAAGAATCTAAAATCTTGAAACAGTTTGTTTGTATCCCATGGTCCAAAACCATCTAAAATCTTGTAACACTGTTTATATTCCAATCTTATAACAGTGGAGCAAGAACTATTCCAAAAGAGCTACAATATGAAGTGCAGAAAAGATACAGCTTGTTGCAAAACCTACTACCTATATACATATGATGAAAGCAGATATGAAAGAAAAAGAAGAAGAAAATGGCAGTTAAGATACATAACATCTTCTACTTCAGTATAGTCAAGGAGCTTTAGCAAGATGTAAATTACCGACATGGCAAGCCATCCTCCAATGAGCACTCTGAATCCTCCTTTCACCACAGAAGCTCGGCCAAAGTAAGCTCCCACCATCCCAAATGTGAAAAGTGCCAAGCTGGTAACACCTGCAAGCACCCCAACCCTAACATTATAATTTCTAATGAAGGCCGCAGAGATCAAAGGCACAAATGATCCCACAGAAAATGCCAGGGCCGATACACCAGCTGCCTGAAGTGGGTTCGGAAGGGCGGCTTTTTCACGACTGGTAATAGACTGTGGAGATAAAGTTATTTTTAGTGTTTCTAGAGAAGGAGAAGATGGTGATGAATCGGGCTTCTGGACTTTTAGTCCAGCCTTCTTGATCTTGGTTTTTTCCAAGATTGAGATTTCTACGTCGCGTTGGGTTTGCACAGAAACGAATTCTCCAATGGCCATGCTACGAGGGCCGCAAGGCCGGATAAGACCATTTCTTTACCATCGACTGCGCCCACGCCCATCATAAGTAAGTCAGTGGCCACCAGCCCATCGTTTGTTCCCAACAGGTCGGCCCGAAGCCAATGGCCCATTTGTGAATGGTGTGAAGAGTCTTCTTCTTTTAACTGCTCTTCCTTCTGCATCTCCATTTAAATCTTAGGGCTCTTGTTTTGTGATGGCTCTGCAACTCCTGCTCCGCCCTCCTTTGTCAATGGCTGCAATTCCATTGCATCTCTCGTCCTTGTGATGGATTCCTTCTTTTTTAATGGACTTCCCATTTTAGGAGCGCTCTTGTACATATATCATGTGGTTTCTTCATAATTATCGAGTGTAGGAGGAGTGAAGCCAAAATTGGTGCATGAAAATCACCGACAAGAGGAGAACCAGCACATATGATGGATATGTGTTTTTTAAGTTATTCTCATATTAATGATGGATTACGGAGTGTTTTTCAAAATATTGACGTTTAACATTTTATACAATTAAATTTAAAATTAGCAACATTAGTTTTAGGGATTGTGGAAGTGGAAATCTGATGACATTGAACCCTGATGGGGTGTGGGGTGGGAAGTGGTGGTGGAAAGGTGGGGATGGGGCCACAAAAGTTTTCTTCGTTTGTGGAGTGGGATTCTCAATGGGTATTGTTGAGAATTATTAGGTCTTTTTATAAGCATGGATCTTATTAATTTTTTTATCACGAAGTGTTTGTATTATTAAAAAAATTATGTTAATTGTATTAAAAAAGAAGTGAAAATAGTCACATCCTTAAAATTCATATGGAGCAACAAGTTGAAGCATAAAAACATAAAATAAAATTGTTAAGAACCTAATAAAGGGGAGGAGGAGGAACCCAACCTTTGGCTGCCTCTTGGAATTTCATGTTAATTTTTTAGTAATGAGTAAATTAAAAATTTTAAGCTCCAAAATTTTAGGAATCTAGTGGTCTTATTTTTTATTTTTTAACAAGGAATAAATAATCTACAATTATATAGCTAGCTCAATCTATCAAGAGATCCTCTCTTATTGACCCTCTAGGTATGCATAGGTGATTACCTTCTTGCAACACAAAATCAATCCACGGTCCTCGATCTCTACTGAGAGGAATATTGTAAGCTGCATATGCCTTCCTAAGAGCAAGTGAAACCACATTTAAATCCTTCAAGTTCTCAAAATCAACATGAGTAGTCTGACTACCGTGAAATAACAAACTATTTTGAATCAACACATCAACAACCTCGCTTGCCTATTGAAATAGTTCATCAAGTGGTATGTTCTTGCAATAGGGAGCATATATCTGATAACAATCTAATTAATGTTTTTGGAATATGTGCACCTTCTCACTATAGAAATAATACATGGGTTAATA
Organism: Cryptomeria japonica; assembly: GCF_030272615.1. Classification (NCBI taxonomy): domain Eukaryota; kingdom Viridiplantae; phylum Streptophyta; class Pinopsida; order Cupressales; family Cupressaceae; genus Cryptomeria; species Cryptomeria japonica. The sequence goes on from NC_081408.1 coordinate 654,986,808, forward strand.
CTCTCTTTTATCATTCCTTCCTCAATTGATTTGTCAACCTCTAACTCTTGAATCTCCACTTTATTATTTGCTACATTTTTTTCAACTACTACAATCTCATTCTTCACTTCCTTGCTTTTAGATACTGCTACCCTTATTTATTCATTTTTATTCTTTACTTTTATTCCTTCCAAGAGACATATCCTTGCAACAAAATCCTTATCTTCTATTTCTTGGACCCATTTCTTGCAACCACAACATTGTTAGGGAAATAACCCTTTTCCAAGGCATCCATTCAACTTCAAATCTTTTCCAATTCTACATAGACGATCCTATTCTCCAATTCATCCCAATATTTTTTCCAAAATGGGAATATCATATATCTCCTCATGAACCATCTCATATTTCCTTTTAAATTCATTCTCCTCCTTAGTGACTCTCACATCCCTCACTGACAAACTTTTAAAAGCTTATGTAATATTTTGTGCCTCATTGTCTACCCTCTGCAGTCACAAGTCACCTCTCACCTACAAAAAAATCCTCTAGGACTCAAGTCCTCTGCAGTTATAGGTCTCCACTCACCTACAATAAAATCTTTTAGAACTCAAATCATCTGCAACTACATACTCCTCTTTTGCAACTAACTCCTTCTAGGGTCTCCTTGGGACACATTCAAGATTTTTCTACTCCCATATCTTCTCCTTTCTTATGATCTTCTGGCTTTGATACCAAATGATGATGGTAAAATTTCAAAAAACAAAGCAAATTATCAAAATTGACAACTGGCAATTTCCATGACACTAGAAAAAATCTCTATTAAAAATGGTGATAGGTACTTAGACTCAAAAAAATTATCAGATTATAGAGAGTTAATGCAACATAGATAGATGTGATAGGAACATTATTTTTATTGTATCAACATAAAATAATGTTTCATGATCATTCATGAAATTAAAGCACGAAAACACAATTTTATTTATTTGTGTAAATGGTGACAAAATGTCTAGAGAACTTCAATTGTCCTCCCATGTCTTTCTAAGCCAAGCTATGTTTCTTAGTCTCTTTGATCTCTTTATTTATTCCAACTTATTTCTCATTGAAAAGAGGGCACATCTTCTTGCCATCTCTATTTCCTCACTTCAATCTATCCTCTTTGTTTCAACATGGTGCTGAAGAGCCCTCTGATCCAATGCGTTCTGTCAAGCTAGTTGAATCCTTTCCAAAAAATGGCCACACTCACACCCATCTGATCCCTACATTTTCTTCTTCTTACAATCTCATCAAGATTCTCCTTGCTTCTTCCCTTATAAATTTTTTATTGGTTTCATTTTTCCCATTCAACCGCACTTTCCTTCATTTCCACTTTCTTGACAATGCTTATTGTTTACCATTATGTGTTATTTCTCTAACTTCCTTAATTGCCACAAACAAAGTCTGGCAAAATATAGTGGGTGGGGATTAAGGGATCCAAGGTACTCTAACAATCTCACCCAAGGAGATTCCCCAAGCTTCAGGGATTTAGTTGTTGGAAAAAGCTGTTTGCAAACCAAAAATTAAACAAACAACAAAAACTTAACTAAGCAAACATGTAAACTGTTAGTGACTTGATTCTCCTGCTTTAGTCACTACTCCTACAAACTCAACCACATATCCAATGGCTTAATGACACATAGTTACCAAACCAAGGAAATCTCTACAAAACTCAAGGTTGTCTTTTGCAATATCTTTTGTCAAAGAATCTACAAGATTGAGATTAGTATGAATCTTCTCCAATTTTAGCTTATCTTCTTTGAGTAAACTTATAAAAAAATGACCTATCAAATATCTATGTTCTTGGTTTGTAAATGAATGGTAACATTTTTTCCATATAAAATTGAACTTCTACTATCACTATACAAACTGAAATATTGTTCTATTTTGATAAAGAAAGAGAGGTCTTGAAGCTTTATATAACAACCAACTAGGTGAATCCTTAAGTGAAACAATGTAGTTTATTTTCTAGTTTTTCTAATAGTCATTGCAACCACAACATGTGATCAAATTTTTTAGTGAGTGTGATATATTTTGTTTTATAGTAGAAAAAGAAACCACCTTGTTCAACCTAGAAACCCAATTGGTCACTACCACTGCAAACTTGAACACATATCCAATGGTTTATCATATTTTGTCCAAGTTACAAGCCATGTCAAAGTCAACAAAACCTTGTAGTTGTGCACATTCTCCTCTAACCTCAAAACATACTGTGATGTTCCTTATAGGAATCTTAAAATCCATGTACAACTTCTCAATGGATCTTTTTGAGATTACTCAAATATATCACCTGAATACTCTTATTACATTAGAAATGTTAGGTCTTATATAGACCACTGAATACATAAGGATCCCAACAATAAAAGGCACTTTTTTATATGTACACCTTTTCTTTTAATGCATCTGAAGACACATCTCAAAAGATAATTTAAGTAATCAGCTAGAGGTGATCTTATTACCAAGTTGCATTTTCATACTAAACCAACTCAACATTTTTTCAATATATAAATTTTTCTTGTGACAATTTAATTTCTTTCTTCTTCATATTTGTAATCATTTTCATTCCAAGGATCTATTTTGTAATTCTGAAATACTTCATTAAAAAATTCTTTTTCAACTATTATTTTGATTGGATAACTAAAACCATGCTTATTCCTCTCACTAGCATATCATCAACATATAATAACAACATGAACTCTCCATTTTTCAAAGTCTCGTGATGTACACAATGGTCAAATTCACATCTAGTAAAAGATTTATCAACTAGAAAAGAATAATATTTTAATTACCTTTATCTAGGAGCTTGTTGCAAACTATACAAGCTTTGATTTAATCTACAAACAAAATCATATTTACCTTCTTTTTCAAAGCCTTTAGGTTGCTTCATGTAAAAATCTACTTCCAAATCACTGTGTAGAAAGATTGTCTTGACATCAAGCTACTCCTTGATTCAAGTTCATACCCAAGTAGCAAACCCAACACTACTCTCTATAATTTATTTTGACAACCACTGCAAAAAAAAATAATGCCCTTTTGTTGAACATAACCTTTGACCACCAATCTAGTCTTATATCTTTTTTTTCCACCTCCTTCGTTCAATTTCTATATACCAATAATTTTAAAATAATTTTGTATTAGATGTAAGAGGCACTAAATCTATGTGTTATTTACCATCAAATATCCCATCTCATCTCTCATGGCCTCCATCCATTGTTTGTTGATTTTATCTTCACACGCTTCCTCAAACATAGTAGGCCAACTTAATTGGATAGTAACAAAAGTTGAATAAAATCATTATATTTTTCTAAAGGCCTTTGATCCTTCATGGACCTTCAAACTTGAGGAATTAGTTCACGTGAAGTACCCTTTTCATGAGTGCTAGTGGAATAATATGTTACACTTCATTATCATGATTTTTTTTAATCTAAATTTGTGGTTGTACCTATGCTAATTTAAAATCTCCTTTTTTTTTACATGCAATTAATATAAAACTATATTGAAAGAAAAAGAAAAGGAAAATAATTCATTATTTGGAGCCTTCTCTCCTCCTCAAGAGGAAGTTAGCCATGGAGAGGAGTGTGTTGTTCTTAAAAAGGATGACAAGATTGGTTTCAGGGGGGAGTGTGGGCTAGCCACAAAAGTATCTAGAAGAAGAGGGTTTGGCGGGTGTGTATGGTGAAAAGTGGATAATGGAAACAACAATATTGAAAGACTAAATGAATTCAACCACAAAACCCTAGCCTAACAACAACAAAGATCCACCATAACATATGAAGATTACCTAAGACAATGCAAATCAACACAATCAAAAAGATTATACCATCACATGTCCACTAGGGTTTGAATCTCAATTCTTCCTATCTCCATTGATCTTGCTTGATATGTTTGCTCTCAGATTTTATGTGTGTACAAGAGCTCAACAAAGAACAGAAATGTGGTTGATAGCTTGATCGCAAAAAGGCTTGATTGCATAAGATTGATTAGATAATTAGAATGCTCATTAGTTGATTAGGGTTGATAATGGAAGAAGCATCTCCTTATATAGAAGACACTTTAGAAAATAAAGGGATAATATTAAGAGGTGTAAAAGATAAATGGTCAACTAGGATTAAAGGGTAGGTAGATGAAATAATAAAATGATAAAAGGGGTAGGTAGTGTACGAATTAAGAGATGAATGACATGTGTGATAGGTAGAAAATGATAAATAATTAATTAAATAAATAAAGATTTATTTAATTAATAGAGGAAGTGGGATTCAATTAAATAAATAAAATATTTATTTAATTTAGGAAAAGGATAATTTAAATAAATAAAAGTATTTATTTAAATGAGGTAAAAGGCTAGAAGAGGATAAATGAATTAATTAAATAAATAAAGACTTATTTAATTAATAGAAGACTTAGGATAAAATAATTAATTAAATAAAAATATTTATTTAATTAGATAGGACAATTTTAGGTGTCTACATTTTTCCCCTCTTTGAGACAATGTAGCTTGTCGCTTTGGCTCAAAGAAGATAAGATAAACTGATACAAAGTTGCCCTATGACGGGAATGATATGCCCCCTTGAGAGATTGGATGAATTTTGTTTGAAAAAACATCACAGACAATCTCTCGATAAGAAAGAAAGGCTAGAAAGGACTGACAAGATATGGTGACAAGGTCACAGAGGAAAAAGACTGACTCAAGAGGAATCAATAGAATCGTGTCTATCTCTTAAAAGGCCAAAATTGATAGTTCTGTGATGAACATATGCTATCAATTGGATAAGCTGCTGAGAGGATGTTGGCATTTGCATGAAGATTGCATTAATGATATGTTATGTTGTCATTGATGTCAATTAACCGGTAGTCATATTGTTGATATTGTTGTAATATTGTTTTGTAACCGGTAGGAGGAATTTGTGGAGTGAACCGGTATTACTATATATTGGAGAGTTGAATTGGTAAACCATATCTATTGTATTTGATAAACCCTAACCGATTAAGTTTGGTGAATTAGTTATATTGGTTTATGATCTGATGATGAGCAACAATGATTATGACACGTATGATTATTGTATAAAGATAATTTCAAGTGATTTTGGCGAACTGTTGTAATAGTTTTTGTCTAGGGATGATCAAGTATATTGCAAAGCGTGTGATGAGTTACTAAGTTCAATGAAGCGGTGATCAAGGAGCGATCAAGGTTTTCTTGATTGATGTGCAAAGATTTCTATGTAATCTAACGGTCATACTTAAACCAACTTGTTTGTAATCTCTATGAGAATTAGGTTTTTGTTGTGTTACCGACCTAATTGATTTGTTTATAAGGTCGATGAAGTTGTTTAGCAAAGAGTTGGCAAAGATCAGTTGAGTGTGTGGTTGCCAAACTAGATGATGTATCTACAGTTTGAGTAAAGGCAGATAGGAGCATGAAAAGGATCTGATCAAGCAAGTGTAGTTCTATTCAGACAGATCAACAAACTCCTATTTTTTTCTAACAATTATAGCAAAATTGAAATCCCCTAACCGGGTAAGCTCTAACAAGCTTGGTACTATTCAAATCCTCTAACAAGGTGATCCATTAGCTTGGATTTACAAATCATCTAGCGAGGATACTCCTTACAGGGTATTGCTTCTAATAAGGAATTGTAGTCAATCCCTTAACCGGGTGGTTCCTAACAGGATTGGTTCTTAATAGGACTTTGGTAAAGCTTTAACAGGCTAGGCTCTTAACAGGGCAAACTTTAGAAGAGTTCAAATAGTTATCTTGTGAGTCTCATATCACCGTGGTTTTTCCCATTTGGGTTTCCACATCAAAAATATTTGTGTCAAGTGGCGAATGTTTTTGTGGTTATGTTCTTATGGTTGATTTACTTAACTAAACTACTTTGATAAGTTATGATAACCAGAAGCATTAAGAAATGAAGTCTGTTGACATATGAAAAAGCATTTGGATGTTTATGAGTTTGAAGTTGTTTACTGTTAATGTGTTGTAACAGTCAACCGGTTTATCTTATGAGTTTTACATTGATAGTGGTATTACATTGATAGTTCTAAGTTTAGTTTGAGAGATTGATTTTTGAGATTGGTGAATTTTTTATCAGTTTTTATATCTACTGATTCACCCCCCATCTCAATAGTTGACCAGATACTTATTCTTTCATCATACCATCAATTGGTATCAGAGCATATCAGGTCCTCTAAGGTCTAAGCCTAACAACTTGAGGTAAAGATTTTGTAGATCATGATGAAGAAGGAAGGTCTGAAGTTTATTAGAGAGAACTATAGGATATAGAGTGACATAATGAAAATTTATATCAAGAGTCTAGGAAGCCAATATTGGGTACATGTTGATACTAAATATGTTGCACCTACTGGGATGTTGACTAATGATCAGAAGAAATAGAAACAAGAAAATCATCAAGCATTAGAGGCCATTATCAGTTCTTTGTCTGATGTAGAGTATGTAGATGTTCATGGTCTAAAGATTGCGTATGAGGTATGGAAAAAACTTGAAGAGATTTATATCAATGATGAACATGTTAAGATTGCTAAAGAAGAGAGTCTAAGAGGAAAGTTTGATGACATGCAGACGACTGAAGGCGAGAATATCTAGCATTATGGTCAAAGGATAAAATAGATTGTCGGTGAAATTAAGAGTTCCAGAGGTAAAGTGGAAGATGCCATGGTGATCAGTAAGGTACTGAGAACCCTGCTACCAGTCTACGCTATCCGATTTGCAGCCATTTAGGAGTTAAAGTCCATTGACAAAACTAAGGTAACTCTTGACTCCATCATTGGCAAGCTTACTGCTTTTGAATTAAATGGTTATGATGGTAGTGTACAGAAATCCGAGTCTGCATTTAGAGCTTCTATTTCTAACCCATCTGTGAGGAAAAGTAGAGATGCCAGTGACAGTTATGAATCCAGATCTAGTAGAGAAGCTGATGATGAAGACAGTTTAGTTGAGCTTGAAGCATTGTTGGCCAAGCGGTTGCCTAGAGGTACAAAATATAGAGGTAAATTACCTTTGAAATTTTTTGCATGCAACAAGATTGGACACATAGCTACTAATTGTCCTAATGGTGATAATGAGCACAATGGAGAGAAATTCAAGAAGTATAAGGGTAAAGGCAAAAGAGATTGTCTTATTGCTGTTGATGGTGGTATCACTGATGAAGAATCTGATGGTGATGCTAATGAAGACATTGTGTTTGTAGCCATTAAAGAAGAGATATCAAACCAAAAGGCATTAGTATCCAGGATGGATAACTCTGATGATTGGATCATTGATAGTGGTTGTTTACATCATATGACCGATGATCGAGAAAATTTCTTTCTTTAAAGGAATTTGATGGTGGAGTTGTAAGATTCAGTAATGACTCACCCTGCATGGTTAAAGGTAAGGGAACTATTTCTCTTAATGGAAAGAGAAGTGCAGATGGTGTCTACTGGGTTGAAGGTTTAAAGCATAATCTTTTGAGTGTGGCACAACTCAATGACAAAGGACACCCATTGGAGTTTAAGAATGGTATGTGCAAAATCTATGGCAGCAAAGGTGAACTAATTGCAACTGGGAAGCAAACTAAAGGTAACCTGTTTCAGCTTAATCCTAAAGTCAGCAACTATTTAATTGCAAAGATAGATGATAGTTGGCTTTGGTATAGGATATTTTGTCATATAAACTTTAATAACATTGTTAAAGTGAGTAAGTCCAAGACAGTGAGAGGTTTGCCTTAGTTGGAAAAATCAGTTAATGCTCTATATAAAGAATGTTAGTTGGGAAAGATGACATCCTCAACTTTCAAGAGAAAATATTTTTCAGTGGAACATTTGTTAGATTTGGTTCTTATAGATCTTTGTGGACCAAGAAGGACAGAAAGTATTCAAGGTGATAGATATTTTATGATCTTCACTTATGATTGCTCAAGGATGATGTGGGTCACATTCATGAAGGATAAGAATGAAGCTTTTGGTAAGTTCAAGGCATTCAGGGCCTTAGCTGAGAAGGAGAGCGGTAAGAAGATAAAGTGTTTGAGGACATATCAAGGCAGCGAATTTACTTATGAGGAATTCACTAGATATTGTGAAGAGAATGGTATTGAACGACAACTTTCTGCACTGAGGACACCACAACAAAAAGGTATCGCAGAGAGAAATAACCGACCAGTCATTGAAGCTGCTAGGACGATGTTGATACATGGAGGTGTAGTGAAAACTTTTTGGAGAGAAGCTGTCAGCACAACTGTCTACACTATGAATCAAATTTTGGTAAAAAGAGCTAAGGACAAGACTCTTTATGAATATTGGTATGGAAGATCACCCGATGTTAGTTATTTCAAGATATTTGGAAGAAAATGTTTTGTTAAGAGAGGTGATTATATTAGAAAATTTGAAGCTAAAAGTGATGAAGGTATATTTCTTTGCTATTCCACCAAGAGTAAGGCTTACAAGTGTTTTAATAACCGAACACAGAGAATTATTGAGAGTGCTGATGTTCGAGTAGATGAATATCCTGAAGTATCAGAGGAAACCAGTTTGGACAAAAATGATGAAGATCCTTGCATTTTGTTTTTGGAACCAAAAACTATGAAATCTGAAACTGGCAAAGCAAATACTGATGTACCAATTCATCCGGAATAGATAAATTCAAAAGAAGATGATGATAATGAAGAAGCTGAACCTGAAGATAATGATCATGTTATTCCAAGATATGTGAGACTGAATCACAATCCTGAACAGATTATTGGGGATAAGGATGCTAGAGTACTAACTAGAAGAAGAATTAGAGAGAATTATTGCATGATCTCCACTTTTGAACCATGAACTGCTAAGGAAGCATTTGGTGATGATCATTGGGTTAAAGCTATGGAGGAGGAACTAGATCAAATTGAGAATAACAATACATGGACCCTAGTACCACGACCAGTAAATAAAAATGTGATAGGTACTAAGTGGGTATTCAGGAACAAGCTGAATGAAGATGGTGTTGTAGTTTGCAAAAAAACTAAGTTGGTTTGCAAAGGTTATGCACAAGAGGAAGGAGAAGATTATGGTGAGACTTTTGCACTAGTGGCAAGACTAGAAGGTGTTAGAACTTTACTTGCATTTGCAGCACACAATAAATTCAAGGTATACCAAATGGATGTTAAGTCGACATTTTTGAATGGGATACTAGAAGAAGAAGTATACATTAAGCAGCCAGATGGTTATGCTTTGACTGATGAGAAAGACATGGTATGCAGATTGCATAAGGTTTTATATGGATTAAAGCAGGCATCGAGAGAATGGTATGAAAGGCTTCATACAGATCTGATGAAGATAGGCTTTCTGAGAACCAGTGATGATAGTAACATATATCTCAAATATGAAGGAGAAAAAATACTGGTCAGCCAAGTATTTGTAGATGATATCATATTTGGAGGTAATGATGACATGAGCAATAGTTTTGCAGATGAAATGAAAAATGAGTTTGAAATGTCTTTAGTGGGAGAAATAAAATTTTTCATAGGCTTCCAAATATAGAAAATGAAGAATGGTATTTTCATCACATAGTCTAAGTATGTGAAAGAGGTCTTGAAGACATTTGGCATGAGTGACTGTAAACTAGTTGGGACACCAATGGTTATAGGTTGTAAGTTGTCTAAGGAAGATGAATCCACATCTGTTGATGAGAAGGAATACAGGTCAATGATTGGAAAATTTCACTATGTTGTTCACAACAGACCGAACATACCTCATGTAGTTGGCATAGTTGCTAGATTCCAGAAGAATCCTAAGGAAACACATCTGATAGAAACCAAGAGGTTTTTTAGATATTTGAAAGGTACTATTGACTATGGATTATGGTATCCATATGGAGCAAAATTTGACTTGAAGGTGTACACAGATGTAGATTAAGTAGGAAATGTTGATGACTGGAAAAGTACAACTGGTGGAGCATTTTTTCTTGGAGGAAGACTCGTTTCATAGAGTAGTAAGAAGCAGAGTTGTACTTCACAATCTACTGCTGAAGATGAGTATGTTGCAACTTACATGAATTGTACTCAGGCTAGCTGGATGAGGCACATTTTGGAAGGTTTTAAGATGAAGATTTCAGAACCTATAAAGATCTTATGTGATAATACAAGTGCCATAAATATTTCCAAGAACCCTGTTTTGCATGCACGAACCAAGCATATTTAATTGAATTATCATTTCTTAAGGGAAAAAGTACAGAGTAAAGATGTGATCTTGAAGCATGTTTCTACCAAGGAGAAGCTTGCAGATATCTTTACTAAACCTCTACCTAAGATTACTTTTGAGTATCTTAGAAGTTATCTGGGGGTTGTACCCCTTCATGAGGTCAGTTAAGCATGATGTAGATTACGTCAGTCCCAAAGCTACTTTTAGAATTTTATAGAAGGATTGGTGTAGAAGTGGAGTTATTCCATAGGGGGAGCATCAAGTTGCAGGTTGTTGATGCTGCACAGTGAAATTTGACATTACATGTTTTACTTTCAATTTGGCATTGCTGTCAAAGGGGGAGAAGAATTATGTGATTATGGGAAGAAGAACCAATGACAAGATGAAGACATGGAGAGCATGGTGAATACTTGGTAATGTAAACCAAGATTCCTATTCACAATCACAAAAACAATCAATGGTATTGATACTTATATTGCCATCAATGCCAAAGGGGGAGATTGTTGGCATTTGCATGAAGATTGCAATAGTGACATGTTATGTTGTCATTGATGTCAATTAACCAGTAATGATATTATTGATATTGTTGTAATATTGTTTTGTAACCGATAGGAGGAATTTGTGGAGTGAACCGGTATTGCTATATATTGGAGAGTTGAATCGGTAACCGGTAAACCCTAACCAATTAAGTTTGATGAATTGGTTATATTGGTTTATGATCTGATGATGAGCGGCAATGATTATGACACATATGATTATTGTATGAAGATAGTTTCAAGTGATTTTGGTGAACTGTTATAACAGTTTTTGTCTAGGGAATGAGAAAGTATATTGCATATAATGCAAAGCACGTGATGAGTTACTAAGTTCGATGAAGTGGTGATCAAGGAGCAATCAAGGTTTTCTGGATTGATGTGCAGAGATTGCTATGTAATCAGTTTGTATCAGTTTTTCTATCTACTAATTCAATCCCTCCTCTCAGTAGTTGACCAGATACTTATTCTTTCATCATACCATCAGAGGATTCACTCAAACAGGTGTCCTAGGGAAGACAAACTAGAAACAAGGCTAGAATTGACAATTCTTTGATAAACATACGTTGCCAATTGGATAAGCTGCTGAGAGGATTCTCTCAATAGGTGCCTTAAAACAGGTAGGTTTGCTAAGCTGAATATAGGGTAGGCTATCGAATTGATAAAATTTGGCGAGTGCTCTAGAAAGATAGGATATAGTGCAATATGACAAACATATACACTAGGATGCAATGCCATGTGATAAACATAAGCACTAGGATAGAGCCTCATGAGAAGCACCATGTGATGGACATAGGTACCTTTAGGATTGACATGATTGATTTGATTGGATGCAGGAGTACTTACCCCAGATTGAGTCTAGAGATAGATTCCCTGTGACACAACAGTTATGAATAGATTTGACTGTCGAGAACCACACCGCGATCAAGGCGATGGGATTGAGACACATTATGTATATGATTGAGATTTGGGTAAAACCATGAATGTTAACTGCTTTGGTGAAAAGATGGTCCCGAAAAGTTTGCAAGAGGGGACATACAAGATAATCCAAGTTGTATCAGTTTTTGTATGAAGACGTAGACATGTTTGGTTGATTTTGTAGCCATATGGGATTTTGACATGATTGTATCATGACACTTATGATTTTGATATATATATATGTGCTCGATGATTCATCCTTGTGGAAGCTATATGCATGTGTTCCTATGTGATGCTCTATATAGTGATGGTTTTATGATGGTTATGATATGGATGCAAATATGTAAATGATGAAATGGAATATGTTTTTGTTCTTTTATATTTTTATATGTCATGCATGATGCAAATGTGAATATATGATAGATGGATGTATGATAGTGATATGATATACTAATCATTGGTGTGTGCAGAATGTGATGCGATTGTGATATCTATATGTATGTATGAAACACTAATATGTGGTAATGAGGTGCAATCTACATGAAACGCAAATATTTTTGGCATGTTATTATACTCAATCATGTGATAGCGGGCTACATGGACTCAAGGAAGGATAATGGAGGTCAATCACGAAAGGGGGATGTAAGGTAGAATATATGGAAGTGAAAGAGCTTCTTGTGCTTTATCATCATTGAGCTTTATTATGGCAAATAGGTTATGACAATCGAGGTATAGGTTCGACCCAGAAAGTCATTGTACCTATTTGCATGGAGATCAGACAGTCGCAAACAAGGAATTCCCTAGTTCACACTATACTCACAATGTCCTCATATCCTTAGACAAGTCATAGCATTACTCAGAGACAATCCACATACAAGAAAACAATAGGTGAACATATCCGATCCTCGCCTTTATAGTCAAAGACATCGTGGAGATATAATCTCTAGTCAGAGACATCCTAGAAAAGCTAAAAGACATGTCACCGAAAGATGAAATAAAAAAAAAAACCAAGACTCGACATCAACATCCACTATAGTCCTCAAGTTTAGTGTGTCTTGTCACTTGTATAAGTCGATTTGATTTTGGTCACAATGTTTACTTTCAGAAGAAGGATAGATAGCACTGAACCATAATGTTGCATGAGTCTACTGAAAGATTTGATTTCTTGAAGCCCATTGATGCTATTTACATCTAATATGAAACTAACCATATCCATGAAACTAATACTTTAATGCAGAGAAGACGAAACTTTATTGCAGATCCGTGATGTAAGTGTTGCTTTATTGTGGATTGCAGGTGGATAGACTGAAGAAAACTGTACTTCCGAAACATGTGATTCTCTTAGTTCCACACCCATCACTAGACTTAGGATTTGCCTTAGCCACATATAGGAGCTGATTTATTATGGATGGAAAGGGGGTGAAAAGGAAGAATTATTATGAATGGATAACCAATCTTAGGTAGATTAATAACAAGCCATGATGGGAATGGGTAAGTTTATTATGGACGGATAGGCTGTGAGTGTGTGCAAAGTGAAGGGATGAGATTGAATCCTTAAGGAGGGAGGAGAAATGTCTCTACACATGGCGCCAGTAACCCGGTTTTCACCATGGTACTTTCCTAGGGCGCCACCGAAGTGGTTTTCACCGTTGGACGAATTTATTTCTCTTTACTTTTTTCAATTTTTTCAATTTTTTATGTCACAAGGCGCCTGTTTGCTAGGTTTTCACCAAGTAACGATTTTTTATTTTTATGATCTTTTTTTTTAATGATTTTTTTTGTATTTTTGAATTAGGATATTCTGAAGAGCTATGTGTAAAACCTGTGAAGGTGAATGATGTTGATAGGATATTCCAAAGGTTCTCCATCTGGGGTTGAAAGCTGATATGCACCTGATCCATTTTTTGCCCGTTGGATTTAATAACGGGCCCCCATTTCTAAATAACCGTTACTGTAAAAAAAAAGATAGATTGCATTGATTTACCACACTCATTGAAATCCGTATTGACAAAGATTTTTTACATCATTTGGCAATACTTTTTAATATTTTTTACACTAACCCTAAACTTTTCTATAAAATTTGGTTTGATATTCAATTAGGTTAAGGGTTGGGTTTTAATTTGATTGTAGTGTTCAATTATGTTTAGAGTAAAGGTCGAATTAGATTTAGTGTTAGATTAATGATTTGAATTTAATAATGTCAAGAGAAATTTTATAGTGGGAACAAGAGGTGAAGTCTAATGGCAAAAGTGTGTTAACAAAACTCTTACCTTTTATCTTAAATTTGACAACCATTTACATGTCAAAATATTAATGATTAATAATAAATATAATATTTCCAAGATAAGTAAAACATTAAACTCATATTTACATATATGTAGTAAATAAAATATTTCCAAAATAAGATATATACTAGTTATAATAGTGTACTAATCTTTTTGTTCACTATACAATTCAAAGCCTTTAAGCAGATCATTATTTCTATTATTGTAAGCAGTCACGATTTTGGTGCTAAATATTGATTTGATGGTGTCTTAGTGTGCATTTGCAAAATGTTATTTGGGAGTGAAGTTTAAAATGCATTTTCTGGGAGGTATTGTTGAACGCTTCAACTCTTTGTAATCTTGTTTTGTTCTAGGTCTTTAACCCACGTAGGTGATAGGTTTTTCATTTGTCATGTTTAGAATTATAGGCCCAGGGAGCAGTGTTAATTATGGGTAGCTTGGACAGCTGTTCGTCCTTACCCAGAAATAATAGCATTAGTTATGGGTAGTTTTGGACAGCTGTTTGTCCTTACCTAGAATTAGAAAATGGTTGTTTTTGTCAAACAAGTATTGTTAGGATAAAAACAATTGTTATTTAATAGTGGCTCTTTTTAGGTGACACCTCATAGCCAAAATTAGTTATTGGTTATTGAGTTGTCTTAATCTCAGCCGTTGGTTTGAATTAATCTTGGCCGTTGGTTTTCCAACAGAGTAGTATAAAAAGGGGTCATGGGTCATTTGGAAAATAAGAAGTCTTGAGAAGAACTTGCAGTGATAGCAAATAGTCTTGCAGTGTTAGCAAGAGGTGTAGTGATAGCGTTGATATAGCAGTGGAGGATATCAGCAGGAGATATTAGGAGTTTGTCGGAGTTCTGCCAGTAAGAGGCAAGGAATTCTTTTGTAATTCTTATATTGCTGAAGATTAATATATATTGCTGAAGATTAATATATTTTCCATCTGTAGAACTGGTTTTCCCTTAGGGGTTTTTCCAGGGACGATTGTCCAAAAATATTGTGTCCTTGTGTTGCTTATTTCTTTCCGTATTTTTAGTGAAGTTGCAGTTGTGTTATTTTTCGATATTCAGCTGTAAATTTATTTTCAGCAGTTAAATAATTTTTATGAGATAGGAGATTAATAATCAGTGACTGCAATAGAATTTCTACATGGTATCAGAGCTTTGTTGAGGGTAGAAAAGGTTTACCCTAAGCAAAGGAAAGAAACTTGAGTTTGACCTCTTTCGAGTTATTGTTTTCCTTTATTTCTTTGAGATGGCCTCAACAGGTTTGAGAGATCACGACAGATTGGATGGTGCCTCAAATTTTGGTGTCTGGAAAGCTAGAATTTCTTTATTGCTGGAAGAGAATGGTATCAAGGAATATGTTACCAGTATTGTAGCTGTACCTACAGATCCAGTACAACTTGCAGCATACAAGAAGGATGATGCCAAGGCGAGGAGGATAATCCTTGATGGTGTCAAGGACCATGTTGTTCCACATATCGTAGAGTTAGATACAGTGAAGAAGATGTGGGACGCCATTCTGAATCTATACCAGAATGCTACCACTAACCGGAAGCTGATTCTCAGAGAAAAATTGAGGAATACCCAGATGAACAAGGGAGAAGATGTTACAAGTTACCTCACCAGGCTTAGACTTGTCAAGGATGAGTTAGCAGCTATTGGAGATAAGCCAAATGAAGATGAGCTAGTAAGAATAGCCCTAAATGGATTTACTAAGCAATGGGATGTCTTTGTTCAAGTTATTAATGGATGAGACACCTTACCTAGCTGGGATCGACTATGGAGTGATTTCACTCAAGAGGAGCTTAGACTAAGTCTTGTCAATGGAGCCAACAACAAGAGTCAGAAAAGTGAGGTAGAACAAGAAAATGTTGCCCTAGCGGGAAAGGGGAAAACAAAGAAGGGATCTAGCAAAGGAGAAAATTCACAAATTGAAAAGAAGAAGAAGGACCTATCTAAGGTCAAGTGCTTTGGTTGTCACGAGTTTGGCCACTATGTCAGCGATTGCCCACAAACGAAGAAAGATAAGAAGGGCAAGAACCAAGTGGTAGCTTCAGCAAGTGTAGAGGAGCTCTCTAGTAGATTGGAGGATGAGTTTGCACTCATAGCTTGTATGATTAGCTCAACCTCACAGAGTGTTTGGTATATAGACAGTGGGGCGTCATTTCATATGACAGGAGTTTGAGAGTACTTCTCTAGCTACAAGGAGGAGAACACCAGAATCTAGATCTCTATGGGGAACTTGTCCAAGCTCAACTCAGTTGGGAAAGGGACTATTCAGCTTCAGAAGGAGAATGGAAAGGTAATTCCTCTTCATGATGTGTTGCATGTGCCAGGCTTAGGTATGAATTTGGATTTTGTATCTGTCCTTCAGGATAAAGGGTATAATGTTCTCTTTAGAGGGATGCATGTTTTGATTAAGCATAAAGATTGGAAATCACCCATATCTATTAGAGTTAGGAGTGGTCGCCTTTATAGGTTGCAGTTTGATACTCCTAAGGCACTCATGAGCAGCAGTAACCCTAAAGATCTTGGAGAGCTATGGCATAGGAGGATGGGCCATATTCATCATGGAGCACTTAGATTGCTTCGTGAGACGGTGACAGGTATTCCAGAGGTGAGCACAGAGCATGATGATGTATGTAAGGGATGTGTGTTGGGAAAGTTTGCGAAAGCATCTTTTCCAAGGAGTGACACTAGATCTACGGGTGTTCTTGATCTAGTACATTCAGATGTATGTGGACCAATGTTGACAAAGTCTCTCAGAGGATATGAGTATTATGTTACCTTTATTGATGATTTCTCTAGGAAGACCTGGATATACTTCTTGAAGACCAAGGATGAGGTTTTCAGTCGCTTCCAAGAGTTCAAGGCTCTTGTGGAGAACTCAACAGGAAGGAAGATAAAGGTTCTTCAGTCAGACAATGGAGGCGAGCACAAAGGAAATGACTTCCAGGATTTCTATACCAGAGAAGGAATCAAGAGAGAGTGGACTGTTCCTTACAATCCACAGCAGAATGGAGTTGCTGAGAGGAAGAACCGTTCTATTTCGGAGGCAGCAAGGGCTATGCTACATGACCAGGACATGCCCCACTACTTATGGGCAGAAGCGTGTAGTACAACAGTCTACATTCAGAATAGGGTTCCACACAAGGTACTAGGGAAAATGACACCAGAGGAGGCTTTCACGGGGAAGAAGCCAGATGTTGGTCACTTCAGGATATTTGGGAGTTTGGCATATTGCCTTATTCCTGGAGACACACGTACCGAGTTAGATCAGACTGCAGAGAAGGGGTACTTTGTTGGGTATAGTGAAACTTCAAAGGTATATAGGATGTTCATTCCAGGGACCAGAAGAATTATTGTCAGATGCGATGTCAAGTTCATGGAGGACAAGGCGTTTACAAGATCCAGAGATTTGCCAGCAGATGATCAGAGTGAGCAGCCAACGAAAGCTCCAAGTCCAATTCAAGGACAACAAAGCTCAAGTATAGTTACTAGTACAAGCATAGACTCAGGTAGTGAAGATTCACAGAGTATGGAGCAACTGGTGCAGCAGGATATGCATCTAGATGATATAGAGGTTGATATTTCATCCTCTATAGTTGGCAGTAGGAACCATGAGGTTCAAGACATACAAAGGGATACTCAGGAGTCTGTGGGAGCTCCTAGGAAGAGTACAAGACAGAGGAGACAACTAGCCAAGTTCAATGACTATGTGGCATTAGTCAGCCAGTTGGTAGATAGTGAACCTTCCAGCTATCAGGAAGCTGCAAAGCATCAGGTATGGCGAGATGCTATGGTTGAGGAATATAACTCAATAATGTAGAATGATGTATGGGAGGTAGTGCCTAGACCAACTGATAGAGTAGTAGTTGGATCGCGCTGGATCTTCAAGATAAAGCATGGTGCAGATGGTAGCATCGAGAAATATAAGGCGAGGTTTGTGGCCAAGGGGTTCTCTCAAAAGGAGGGAATAGACTATGAGGAGACATTTGCTCCTGTGGCCAAGTATACTTCTATACGAGCTGTAATCTCATTTGCAGCACAGATGGGATGGCAGATCCATCAAATGGATGTCAAGACAACATTCCTTAATGGAGAATTGAAGGAGGAGGTATAAATAGAACAACCAGAAGGCTTTGTAGCACACAACAAAGAGACCCATGTGTGCAGATTAAAGAAAACCTTTTACGGACTCAAGCAGGCTCCCAGAGTGTGGTATGAGCGCATTGATACATACTTGCAGGAAATGGGCTTTGTGAAGAGTGAGGCTGATGCGAACCTCTACTACTTGGTGGTTGGGGGTGAGGTTCTCATTCTTGTTCTATATGTGGATGACTTGTTTCTTACTGGTGCGCTAGGGCTCATAGAGGATTGCAAGAGGGACCTTGCAGAAGAGTTTGAGATGAAGAATTTGGGACTTATGCACTACTTTCTAGGCATGGAGGTGTGGCAGACTGATGGAGAGATTTTCCTTGGTCAAGGGAAATATTGCATTGAAATCTTGAAGAGATTCGAGATGGAAGATTGCAAAGCCATGTCTACACCCATGATCACTAATTGGAGGAAGGTAGATGCATCCAAGGAAAAGGATGTTGATCCCACCCTATACAGGCAGCTGATTGGTTCGCTCATGTATTTGGTCAACACCAGACCAGATATAGCCTTTGCAATGAACTCTCTTAGTCAGTTCATGGTAGAGCCAAGGAGAGTGCATTGGACGGCGGCTAAGCATGTGTTGCATTATCTTCATGGTACAGTTGAGTACGGGATCAGATATGTTCGAGGTGAAGGTATCAAGTTGATAGGCTATACTGATGCAGATTGGGCAGGCAGTACAACGGACAAAAGGAGTACTTCAGGATGTTGTTTCAGCTTGGGATCAGGAGTTGTTTCTTGGTTCAGCAGGAAGCAAAAATCTGTGGCCTTGAGTTCATCAGAAGCAGAATACATAGCAGCCAGCATGGTGACGTGTGAAGCTATATGGCTTCGGAAGTTGCTAGTAGCCTTGTTTGGTCAGAAGGTTGAGACTATGGTGATACACTGCGACAATCAGAGTTGCATCAAGTTGACTGAGAATCCAGTGTTTCATGATAGATCGAAACATATAGACATCAAGTATCACTTCATCAGGGATTGTGTACAGAGGGGGATTGTTCAGCTACAGTACATACCTACAGAGGAGCAGGTAGTAGACATTCTAACAAAGGCATTGGGGAAGGCAAAATTCATCTTCTTTAGAGATAAGATGGGTGTCATGCAGAACAACTTCCTCGCTAAGAGAGAGTGTTAATTATGGGTAGCTTGGACAGCTATTCGTCCTTACCCAGAAATAACAGCATTAGTTATGGGTAGTTTTGGACAGCTGTTCGTCCTGACCTAGAATTAGAAAATGGTTGTTTTTGTCAAACAAGTATTGTTAGGATAAAAACAATTGTTATTTAATAGTGGCTCTTTTTAGGTGACACCTCATAGCCAAAATTAGTTATTGGTTATTGAGTTGTCTTAATCTCAGCCGTCGGTTTGAATTAATCTTGGCCGTTGGTTTTCCAACAGAGTAGTATAAAAAGGGGTCATGAGTCATTTAGAAAATAAGAAGTCTAGAGAAGAACTTGCAGTGATAGCAAATAGTCTTGCAGTGTTAGCAAGAGGCGTAGTGATAGCGTTGATATAGCAGTGGAGGATATCAACAGGAGATATTAGGAGTTTGTCGGAGTTTTGCCAGTAAGAGGCAAGGAATTCTTTTGTAATTCTTATATTGCTGAAGATTAATATATTTTCCATCTGTAGAACTGGTTTTCCCTTAGGGGTTTTTCCAGGGACGATTGTCCAAAAATATTGTGTCCTTGTGTTGCTTATTTCTTTCCGTATTTTTAGTGAAGTTGCAGTTGTGTTATTTTTCGATATTCAGCTGTAAATTTATTTTCAGCAGTTAAATAATTTTTATGAGATAGGAGATTAATAATCAGTGACTGAAATAGAATTTCTACAAGCAGTTCTATCCAATGCAACAGTTTATAAGCATAATCTGTTACTAAGAACGTCAAAATGGTGAATGAAGAAGTTTGTCTTTTATTCATTTGGAGTAGTATTTTTTGGTAAATCATTCATATGCCCCTATTCTTTGTTGTTTAGCACAAGGGGGTGCTTGTTTAGTGACATATTTGGTTATCATTAGATCCCATATTTGATGTATTTGGTTCCTTCTTGTTGGGACCATGTTATTCCTTTATGCTTCTTGTTCATATACTTCCTTGCATATTTCTTATTATATTAATATATATTCAGGTTTAATGTCTTTTGCTTAAAAAAAATCATGTGCTATTATTTCATCTCGTTCCAACACTTTTTTATAAAAATAAATTGAAATAATTTAGAACATCTATGATTAATGATGCAAATTTTAATGGCACATTATTATGCAATCTAATAGGCTTATGTTACCCATCCCTCTACCTCACTTCAAATACAATTTCAATCCGAAATCATTTATAAGAATCAAACACAATGTGATTAAGAATATGATGGATTCAAAAACCACCCCACCACAACTTTAATTTTAAACTAATTAAATTTTCAACTCTACATTCTAACAACTCCATTTTATTGTTGAACAAAAAAAGTTTTTAAATTTCACAATATTTACTTGTACTCATATACAAACATACCACTAGCACCAACAACAATAAAAACAAGAAAATAAATATATAATACAGTAAAATTGTATTTTTAATTGTCCTAAATAACATCAAGATATATTATTCACTTGGGCATATACATTATAGTTCTCCATTTCTTATTTTTTACTCAAATATAAACTTCCCACCAACGAAAACAAGAAAATAACTATATAGTAAATTAAAATTATATCTATAAGGTTGGGGTCCCATGGAGGGGGGCTTCCTAAAAAATAGAGCTAGAGTTGTTGAGATTTTTTAGGAATATTTTAAAGTTGGTGGTTCCATGAATTTTATATTGCACTTCACCTTAAAAGTTTAAGCTTCTGAATTTAAGGATGTTGGCAATCTCATCTTCCTAAAAAGTAGGGGCTCTTATTTTTTGGGAAAAGATTTCAAATAATCTCATAACAGAAAAATAATTTCTTCATGGGACCACCTCTTCCTTAAAAATAGAGCTTAGACCCCTACCTAATCATCCCAAACAACATCAAGATAAACCATTCACTTGAACATATACATTATTATTCTCCAATTCTTAATTTATACTCAAAAGACAAACTTACCACTATCAACAACAACAATAACAACAAAAGTAGAAAAGAAAACTATAATACGTAAAAATAATATTTATAATCAACTTAAAGAAAATCAAGATAAATTATTTACTTGAACATATAATTTTTTGTTCTCGATTCTTAATTTCTACTAGAAATACAAACTTACCATTATTTATAACAACAACAACAAAAACGAAAATGAGAAAAAAAATATAATTAAATTAATAATCATTCCAAATAACATCAAGATAAATCATTCACTTGGGCGTACATTATTGTTCTCCAATTCTTAGGAAAATCCATCAATGCCAACAATCCTGTAAAAAGAAGACAAAATCACAAAACGTCAGAGTTTCTTATCATAATATCAAAAAAAGTATAGGCGTGTGTGCCTCACAAATTTTGCACACTTGAGCTTATATTCCATGCTCCAGAACTATCTGAAATCTTACTTACAGTCGAACACTAACTGTGCCACTGGGTTTTCAATTTTTCTTGGGCTTCAAACGATCTCTGAGAAAACACAGCTTAATGCAAAACCCACCTATGAACAATAAGACCACAGATCCAAGAAAAAGAAGAAGTGCATGGTGTACACGCTGAGGGCGCATTCTCTTTCTTTACACTTTCTGTTTTGTTGTTTTCATGCATTTCCAATACAAACAGGAATATAAAATGTGCAGGGTAACCATATTTGAGGTACATTTGTTATTAGTTGGTTTAAAAACTCTATATAAAAAATGTGAGAAGATAGTTTTTAGGAAAATAGAGATGTATAAGACTGGATGTTATTTTTTAGGATGCTTATTTTATATATATATATATATTAAACAAACCACATAAAAATTTGATTTATAAATGAGGAATCTAAGTTTCTGCAGGAATGAGCTGGATCGGTTTGGGTGTTAGGGTTTTAGGTGGGGAAGATGTTTTTGGGAAGGCAGATGAGGAGGATGGTGATGGAAACGCGGATGAGGTGGGTTTGGCCTGGGCCTGTTGTTTTTCGTCCTTTTCCTAGGTGGATCCTTTGCTCGATGCCGACACTTCCTTTGGTCCCCTGTTTGGGGGTGGGTGCTCGTCGCTCTCATTTCCTACATTTTTGTTTCATCATCTATTTTCCTTTGGAGCCTTTTCTTTTACGTATTCTGGTGTTAAGATCTAGTTCGAGGTTTCATGTGGACACTGAGATGGTGTCGTGTTGGGGTTGTGGAATGGTCCTTGTTTTTCAGCTTTTCACTCCCCTTTGTGCTCTATTTTGGGTGCGCTTATGCGGGGTTTTGGGCTGGCGTTTCTCTCTTGGATGCGTTTCAGCCATGCTCAAGGTATGGTTGTCTTCGATCTGTTGTCTCTAGCCCTCCTTTCGTCATTCTACCTCCACATGAGGTGTTGTCTGGTGTGGTGCTCTTGTGGTCTACGATATCTATCGGAGTTTGTTGCACTTTTACAACACTATTCGTTGGAGGGTCTCTTTTGGGTTTCTATGTGGTAGGGTTTCACTTTGACCCCTTGCTTGCTTTCTTGGGATCCATGGTTTGGTACCCATGTCCATCTTCACGCAAAGGTTTTACTATCATGGATTTGCTTCTTTGGCTCTACTCAGAGACCCTATGCACGTGGGCTCTTCTTGGTGGTGTTGCATCTAGGGGGCTTCATTTTCCCTTTTTGTTGTCTCGGCTTTGGTCTCTTGTATTGAGGTGGAGAGTGCTTGGTCGAGCTAGTTTGTTTATCAATGTCGGCATCTTTGGTCTTCTTTGGATCTTCCTATTGAGGTGGAGCTATCTCCCATTGAGGTGGAGATGGTTTTTGCTAGAGAAAATGGGACGTGCTACTTGGGGGCTGTTGGTGCCCTATCTTGTGGTTGTGAGGGAGTAGTTGTTGTCTTTTTCCCTTACCCCTTTCCTTTATCTCCTATTGAGGTGGAGAGTTGGCTGGGTTAGGAGAGGTTTGTGGTGGACCTTCTCAAGGTTAAGGCTATGGAAACCTTGCTGAAACCCATTGTAAATCTCTATGCGAGTTGTCTATTATAGTGGCTTCATCTTTCCTTTCTTACATCGAGTTCTTCAATGTTTAGTATTTGATATTAGGCTATGGTTGGGATGTTGTTTGTTGATGATTGTATCTTAGTGCAACTATCTTTTTTTCATTTCCAGATCCATGTTAAATAGAAGGGTTTTAGGTCCCTCGAAAACCTATTGTAAGGGGTTTCGAATCCCCTCAAAACCTGTTTAATTCTTAATAAAAAACAAATCTATATAAAAAGTGTAAGATATTTTAAAAAAACCTAATGGCCTCTTAATTCAAATTAAGTATGCATATTATTTTATTTTATTTTTTTATGTAGGATTTTTTATTTGCTACTTTGTTTTATTTCTCACATGTGATATTTGATTTCTAAATTATTTTTAAGATAATTCAAAAATATTATTAAGAGTGATATTGAATTATAATATTAACTTTAAAGAAAAATGATGATTTAAATTTGATTCAAGATAAATTGAAATAATTATCTCATTCTATTTTCAAATATAAAATAACACATTTATTTTTCATCCATTTCAAATCTTTAAAAAAAATTCTTTATCTTTTTTTTTTAAAATAAAATAAAATATAAACACATATTTAAGTTTTATTTACTATTTTTCAATTTTAATGTAATGATAATTATCTCATTTTATTTTCTAATATTTTTCATAAAGTTAAAAAGATGATTTCTAGAAAAATATCCTAGATATCAATTTCAAACTATTTTATTTATTTATTTAATTTATTGTATTTTAATTTGAAAATATTTTATTTACTTATATGGTTCTTATTGAATATTAATATTTTGATGGTAAATGACTATAATATTTAAAGTAGAAAGTAGGAGTTTTTATTAATGTTGTCTTGGATCATTACAATTCACCCCTTGTCATTGTAGAATGATTCTTGACATTAATTAATTAAATTTTTAGATTGTGAGGAGTTTTTATTTTTGAAATTATTTGATTTTGTAAATATTGTCAAAATCATTGATTGTTGTATTAGATAATTACAACTTTCTATAAATTTGAGTAAATGATTATGTTTATCCTTTTTTTGAAAAGAACTAGAGCTATTTGTCTAGTGGCATTGATCACGCCCAAATTTTTGCCTACACATTTACAATTCTCTCATTATACGCGAGCTAATAATTTTGAATGATTGCTTTTATTTAAGAATTTGGCGTACACATGAAAGAATTCAAATGAAATTATAGTTGGGAAAAGAAATGATTGACATGTTAGAATATGTTTTTCTTGTTACAAATGTAGATATTTTATAGGGAAATGCGTATTTAAAAAAATAAAAATTAGTAAGTATATTTTGAAACTTATTTATTTATAAGATTTGTTTAATATATTTATTTGGAGGTGTCTATATTAAATATTTGTTAAAATAGATAATAATATTATATTTATGTCAAAGGTGTCTCTTATTTGAAATGGACGACTCGTCTTTTTAAATCAATGATTAAAAATTGAAGATAATGGATACAAGATGAATAAAAAAATCTCAACCCTCCAATTTTTGCAATTTTAATTTGTCGATTTTCTTATTGTATATGGATATTTTGGCTCTTAGACCCTCTTTATAGTAGGTTGTCGATGATGAAATCACATTGATGTAAACATGACAACTTAAATGAATGTTTGATCTACAATATTCATGAACAATGGATATTCGTCGATACATGTTGCTAGAATTACCAATTATTCTAAAAGTTTAAGAGAATTAAGCATATTATTTAACACAATTGACAATAGATCATTGATTAAGAGATTTTTTATTATAACTACATTTGTTTTCTTATAAGATCATATTTATTAGTTTATTATTACAAAGAAGAGAGGAAAATAAACATATAAAATATCATCCTACCTTATAAAATGATTGTTTATAGCATCATTAAAATTTGGATAATTCTATTATTTTCTTCGTTTAGAAATAAATTTGAACATTTTATTAAATTATAATATTTTAAAATGTTTAAACACGATTCATAGTTTTTTGATAAAATATTAATTATATTTAAATTTTAAAATTATAAATTATTAAATATAGATATAATACAATATACATTTATAAAATAAGACTTAAAATTATATTTATTTTTTAAATTATTAATAATCATATTTTTTACTAAAAAATATTAAATATAAATATAATACTTTATGTATGTATGCATGTACATGTATGTGCATAGGTGTGTGTGTACATGTATGTATGTACATTGTATGTGCATATATAATACTTTATACATGTGTGTGTATACATATACATATGTGTAGACGTATAAATCTGACGACTTTCCTAAATGAATATTTAATATTTATTTTTAACCCAATTCCTCTTATTAATTAAATTATATTTAATTACTTTTCTCATTTTCATCTATTTGATTAAATGAATTACTCAATTTATTTAATTAAATTCACCTAAACCTTTTCTAGCCTTTAATTAAATAAATCACTTTATTTAATTAAAACCCCTTTATCCCTTTTTAATTAAATTTACAATTAATTAACTTAATCCTTGCAAATAAATAAATCTAATTTATTTATTAAATCCCCCCACTTGCATTTTCCAACATCTCCCACTTGCCTCCTAAACCCCTTCTAGATTCTTCTAATCACAACCAATTTAACCTAATCCATCTCCTAATTATTGCTACGTTCCTAAGCAAAGATAAGTCACTTCCCAATGCCTCCAAAGTCTTTGAAATGCATTAAAGGCTTTATGTCTTCAGCAAGTCAACCCTCAAAGTATTCTTAACCATTAATGGTTAACTCAACCTTCTTGCATGGTTAGAGACTTTCTCTCTAACTTAACCCTCATCTAACCCAAGGGTCTCATCAAGCATTCATGGCTTTAACCTTCGTTATCCTATTAACCCTTGGACAAGAGTTTACCCCTTGGGTAAAAGATTTATTCAACCTTAACCCTTACTTCCTAAGGTAAACTCTCTTTGTTAAAATCATTATAATAGAATTTAGAAGCATTTTAATATTTCATAAAATATCCATGCTAGAATAGTATATCATGTTAGGATAAATTTTCTAATCCTTTATCATATCATCATCTTCATACTAGCTTAATCATAATAGTTTCAATATAATACATCTTAGAATGCATTCATGCATATAAATCAAACATCACTCGTTCTTGGAGTTGTCATTCCTAAGTCATTTTGTTGAACAATCTAAGAGAAAAACATTGACTTTAAGGGATCCTATGAGATAGAGAATAATGGGACACCCTTTAGGAAGTTGAACTGATTGAATCGGTTCATATACTTGCACTAAGAGTCTCATTGGTGGGTGGGTCTTTTGAATCCATTTTGTTCATTTTCGTCACCTCATTTTCTCGTATACAATATGTATATGCATGCATGTGTATATATATGTGCATGTGCATGTGTGTGTGTGTGTGTGTGTGTGTGTGTGTGTGTGTGTGTGTGTGTGTGTGTGTGTGTGTGTGCGTGCATGTGTATGTATGTATGTATGTATGTATGTAGAAATGTAGGGGTTACACCAATTATATTAATAAAAAGGAGAGTTTTACATATGATCATTTGATTGACTTCACTTCCATCCTTGGACCATATATAGCTTAAACTAATACACTACACAACTTGATACATATTAGAACAAAAAAAAAAAATCTATATATGTGTGTGGGGTATATGCACCAAGTTGTGGTACCAAAAGGGGGTCTTAAGATGCCACTTTTTTTATTTTTTTTATTTTTCTGAAATCAGCAAAGTCTGAACTTCAATGACAAATTGAACATAATTAAACTCCAAATTTGAAGATGCAACAAGAATAAGAGTCAGAGTGCTTTGAGTCTACTTTCTAAACTACTAATTTATTTTAAAAATGGTGGAGATTAAGGGCTTCAAAAAGGGGGGCCACAAAAGTGGTTCTATTTTTATGCAAAAAACATAACATAGCGTCTATTGTGGCCCCCCTAAAATTTTAACTTTTTTTTTGAATTTTAAAAATAGCTTTGGTGAGAAATTAGCTAACACCTTGTAGTTTATGCTATATTTTTCAGCTAATGTTTTAATGAGTACATGATTTTTTACTAATTTTCAAAGTGGACACATCCCAAAAAATAGAAATTTGAGCGTGCTCCCCCCTAAAATCATTGAAAACTAATCAAAAATCAATTTTTTAAAAAATTGTGTAGAATGGAGTCTAGTTTCTAAAAATGTAAGTTTTTTCAAAATCTGATGAACATGTAAAATTCTATACCCAAAATAGTACATGTTGGTTTTTGATAAAAAACGGGCACATTGACAAAAGAAATTATAGATGAAAGACTTAAAAAAATCAAAAGTTGAAATAAATTACATTGTTGGATAGCTAAGAGAGAGCTCAAGATTACCTCGATATTTTTTTTAACTTCATTGAAACACGTGCAAACCTGACGGAGAGCACGAACAAAAATATGTCAAAATTTTTAATGTTCTGATAAAAATATGTCTCTAGCCTGAAATGGTCGTCCAAACCTTTGGGTTGGATTCTCAAGAAAAATCCAACCCATAGGTTTGGTGTTTGCCAAAGTGAGCCATTTTGTGCGAGACAAATATGTTGCTCTCCCTATTTGGCATGCGCCAAATGTGATCAATGGGTTTTCCCATTTGGCACGCGCCAAATGTGGTCCATATTCGACATTTGATGCATGCCAAATAGGGAGAGCACCAAATGTGTACATAGAAACAATGTTTAGTTGAAACAATGTCCCATTAGCTATCCCTCTCTCCTTTTATATCTATCTGTACCTATTGTGTCTCTTATCAATCCCTCCTTAGGCTCCAAGGAAATCACCTCTATTTCCCTTCTGTATATTTCTCTCTCCCTCTCTAATTCTCACCCTACAGGTACTTTCCCCTCTTTCTTTCTTTGTGAACTCTCCCCCTCACCTATATCTACCTTTACCATCTCTAAGTATCTCAAAAAATCACCATCTACCCCTCCTTCTATCTTCCTCTTTGTTGCTTTATCTCTCATTTTATATCTCACTCCCCTCTCTCAATTATGGCCTCTCTCTCCTTGCTCTCCATCTGTCGAGGTATCCACCTCTATCCATCTCACATTGAGTTCTCGAGGTATCCATATTCATCCATGTCCATTACCCACCTTTATCTCCCTTCACTCGT
Organism: Cryptomeria japonica; assembly: GCF_030272615.1. Taxonomy (NCBI): domain Eukaryota; kingdom Viridiplantae; phylum Streptophyta; class Pinopsida; order Cupressales; family Cupressaceae; genus Cryptomeria; species Cryptomeria japonica. The sequence goes on from NC_081408.1 coordinate 655,015,145, forward strand.
AGTTCCATCTCTCTATGAACCTGATCTCTCCCCTTACCTCTTATCTTCCTTCATTCTTATATCCCTACTCTTCTTTGTCCCTCCCCTCTCTAGCTCTCACAATTCCCTTATTCCCCTATCCCTCTATATTTCCCTCTCCATCCTTACACCCATCTCATTCTCTCTCTCACCTCTTTCCCTCAGTCTCTCCCCCGCTTTCTTCATATTTACCTCTCTATCCCACCCTCTTTAAACCCCCATCTCACCTCTCTCTCTCCCCTTTGAGATTATCACCTCCCTTCCCCTCTATGCCCTTTATCCCCAATTATCTCATTCCATTCATGTTTACCTCTCTATCACCCTCACCCTCCTTAAACCCCCATCTCTCCTCTCCCTCCTCTCTAGGCCTCTCACCTCCCTTCCCCTCTATGTCCTTTATCCCCAAGTCTCCTACCTCTCTCTCCCCTCTAGCCTCTCACCTCCCTTCCCCTTTATGTCCTTTATCCTTAAGTATCTTATTCCCTTCATGTTTACCTCTGTATCCCCCTCATCCTCCTTAATCTCTCATCTATGCCTCTCACCTCTCTTCTTGTCTATGTTATTCATCCACAAATATGTCTTTTCCTTCATGTTTACATCTCTATCCCCCAACCCTCCTCAAACCCCCATCTCACCTCTCCCTTCTTTATCTCCCTTCCCTCTTAGTTTCACATCTCTCTATGAACTAGATCTCATATTCTCTCTCTCCCCTTACTCTTCTCGAGCTCTTAATTCTTGTAGATACATACATACTCTTCTTTGTCCCTCCCCTCTCTAGCTCTCACAATTCCCTTATTCCCCTATCCATCAAGCTATCTCCCTCTCCATCCTTACACCCATCTAATTTCCTCTCTCACCTCTTTCCTTCAGTTTATTCCTCAATCCCTCCTCTCTCTAGGTATCTCCCACACTTTCTTCATGCTTACCTCTCTATCACCCCCAACCTTCCTTAAACCCCCATCTCATATATGTCTCCCCTTTTTGCCTCTCACCTCCCTTCCTCTCTACATTTCCTTTATCCCACCTCTCTCTCTCCTCTAAGCCTCTTAGGTCTCCCTTCCCCTCTATGTCCTTTATGCCAAAGTATCTTGTTCCCTTCGTGTTTACCTTTGTATCCCCCTCATCCTCCTCATGGCCTTTTACCTCCCTTTCCCTCTATGTCCTTTATCCCCCAAGTCTCTCATTCCCTTCATGTTTACCTCTCTTTCCCCTCTACCCTCCTTAAACCTCAGTACCTATCTCTCCCCTCTAGACCTCTCAACTCCCTTAGACCTTCTATGCCTTTTATCATCAAGTCTCTTAGTCCCTTTGAATGTTTACCTCTATATCCCCCCCCACCATCCTTAAACCCCCATATCACTCCTCTCCCCTCTAGCTTTCTCACCTCTCAAAATCTATCTTAGTAGTTAAATCTCCCTAGATTGGCCCATCTTTATCTCCCTTCCCTCGTAGTTCCATCTCTCTCTATGAACTAGATCTCATATTCTCTCTCTCCCATTACCTCTTCTCGAGATCTTCATTCTTATAGATACATACTCTTCTTTGTCCCTCCCCTCTCTAGTTGTCACAATTACATTATTCCCCTATCCCTCGAGCTATCTCCCTCTCCATCCTTACACCCATCCAATTCCCTCTCTCACCTCTTTCCCTCAGTTTCTTCCTCACTCCCTCCTCTCTCTAGGTCTCTCCCACACTTTCTTCATGCTTACCTCTCTATCACCCCCAACCTTCCTTAAACGCCCATCTCATATCTCTCTCCCCTTTGTGCCTCTCACCTCCCTTCCCCTCTACATTTCCTTTATCCCACCTCTCTCTCTCTCTCTCTCTCTCTCTCTCTCTCTCTCCTCTAAGCCTCTTAGGTCTACCTTCCCCTCTATGTCCGTTATGCCCAAGTATCTCATTCCATTCATGTTTACCTTTGTATCCCCCTCATCCTCCTTATGGCCTTTTACCTCTATTTCCCTCTATGTCCTTTATCCCCAAGTCTCTCGTTCCCTTCATGTTTACCTCTCTATCCCCTCCACCCTCCTTAAACCTCAGTACCTATCTCTCCCCTCTAGACCTCTCAACTCTCTTGGTCCTTCTATTCCCTTTATCACCAAGTCTCTTAGTCCCTTTGAATGTTTACCTCTATATCCCCCCCACTGTCCTTAAACCCCCATATCATCCCTCTCCCCTCTATGTCCTTTATACCCAAATTTGTCGACCGCGCTTTCTTACTCACACCCTTCCCTCTCTAGGTTTGTCCCTCACTTTCTTCCTCACTCTCTCCTCTCTCTAGGTATCTCCCTTGATTTTTTCCTCATTCCTTCCCCTCTTTAGGTATCTCCATTCCCTCCTTACCCCTATCTCTAACTCTCTCGCAATCCCCCATTTTCTCTCTCTTTGTTCTTATATCCCTCCTCTTCTTTCTCCCTCCTTCTATAAGTGTCGCATCCCCTTTATTCCCCCCCTCCCTCCATATCTCACCATCCATCCTTACCTCACATGGTTTAGCATATTGGGTTATAGGGTCTATGGTTATTGTATAGGGTCAAGTATTTAGCATATTTGGTCATACGATCTAGGGTATTTGTTATAGGTTTTAAATGGTTTAATTTTTATGGTTGTGGCTATCAAACTATAGGGTATAGAGTATAGATTATAGGGTATAGAGTATAAATTTATCAAAGGTTAAAAAATTTCAATGGAAGTCATTTGGCTAGCGCCATATTTGGCGCTAGCCAAATGAGCTGCACTAAAAAACGGTTATATGGGACCCTTGCCTTGTGATCCAAGCCCACATTCTCTCATTTTGTCTTCTTTCTGCACATGATCAGACAAAAAAATGCTTTTTGCATGGTGTTGACATTTTATGCAAGGTTATTTTATACATTCCATCATCTCTCCACCACCTTTTTTTCATCTGGCAACGTCGAAGAGGAAGAACATAGTTTTTTTTTTTATCAAATTTCAATAATTGAGGTAATATTTTCTTGTTTTTAGAATTCAAATACTTATTAAGTGTTATTTTGTTTAAATGTTAGAATAAAAGTGTTTTGTCAAAATTGATTATAATCCTATTAGATTTGCATTAGATTTAACAATGCATTTGAAGGAAGTTGCATAAGAAAATTATTTGTTTAGTGGTTTAAAACAAAATTTGCAATTTCATACATCATTTTTAAGATCTTATGAAATAATTTAAAAAAGGAATACATGAAATAATTTCAATTTCATATATCCATTTTAACATATGCATAATTAGGACAGTCATAGTTGCATTACGACCATCCTAACATAATTAGGACAACCATAGATGCATTAGGACTATCCTAACATAATAAGGACTGTCATAGATGCATTAGGACTGCCCCTTATGCCTCTTGAAATATCTTTATGAATTAACTTTATTCTCTTTTATGTGCATGTACATGTAGAAATCATCATCATGCTGAGGAAACGACCAAAAAATGTAACATTGGAAGAACATGAAGCTAAGAATGCAAAAAAAAGAGAAGGAGTGAAGCAAATTTGTGAAGCAAGGAAATTGAATACCATAGAAGAAGTGTCGATTAAAGAGGAACATGAAATATCCGTCCAATCTAAGAGAGACAAAATTGGCCACACAAAGGCAACAGATGCAAAACCTTCGTGCAATGAGATAATCAAATCCTGAGGTTGAGAGCATGTCTACCACAATTCAAGTTGAAGGTACCCGATCTCTTACATCTCAAGTTGAAGGCAAACCATCTCTTATTGGCACTTCGTTGGCATCTACAACATCTCATATTGAATGCACTCCCTCTATGAAATTTGACGTTGCAAATACTTCATGATTGATATCAAGTTTTAGAGCTACACCATCTTGTACACCTCAATTTCAAGGTATGCCATCATTTTCATCTCCAGTTGAAGGTATGCCACCTATCCCTAATGTTGTTGAAATTCCTAATCTTGAGGTAACTCAAAGTTTGAGAACACCTCCTAGAGTTTCACATAGAAAGTCTAAGTATTTGATTGATATTGATGTTAGTATTTTGAAACCAATGGTTGACAAGATTCCTAAGCGTACTTGTCAAAGACATGCTATCTGGATATGGAAAATATTTTTTGAGCCTTTAAATGAGACGGGAAGATGTCAACTATTTGTTGAAATGATGAGAAATATGAAATTTAGGCCCATAATGAAGATTCTTGGGTTAAGAACATCGATTGAATCAAACAAAAAATCTACTGTGAAGAATATGATGAATGCATATGATACTGTTGGTTCTAACTCACACACAAAAGATAGTAATGCCACACGACATACCATTACATCAACAATTGTAAGCAATCAAACTAAGAAAGATAGCCTCATTAGAAAGACAAGTAAACAATTGAAGATAAGTATACAAACTCTAATGAGAGCTATGGGAAGGCGACAAAGAGCGGAGGATCCATATAACAATGAGTTATGGGCATTTTCTGATAAATTACCATGGAAAGATAAAGCAATTATTGAAGCCTTGAGATCCCTAATTGAAGATTTTTGGAAGAATAACACAAGGGTCTCTCCAAATCAAAGAGATGTTGTAATAAGGAGGATTGGTAGTAAAATCAATGATCCACATCTGAAACATTTTTTGGATATGAATCAAACACAATTTTTTGCCAAGTTTCAATGTATGTATCTTCAAATTAAAATTAGTCAAAGATTCTTTGAAATGATAAATCCTTTTTATATAAAAAATAAATCACAGACACAACTTGTTGTTGTAGAGTACATATCAAATTTTCTAACCATTATGATGTTTATCAACACATATGTATAGATTTGCATGCTAACAATGTTTTGCAGGAATGCAACATAAATGGTCTACTGACATCTTCAAGGGAATTCATATATAGCATCTTATGTGAAAGAGTAGATGGTCAAATATATTACAATAAGTGTTTCTTGGATGGCACATGTGTTCATTGTGGTAGATTGCGATATTTACAAATCTGTCAACACATGGATATTGGACAAGAAATTGGTAATGGATTAGTGGAATTTGGAAAATATAAGACAGTGGCCTACATGCTAAAAGATGGAAAAGAAGCAAAGAGGTGTGAACTGGTTAGTGAGAAGATTCCAGTGTATCAATTTATGGGAATCTTTCATGAGAATATAGTGTATGAGTATGCAAGGCATAACCATCGAGCTCTTTGGTTGGACTTACAATTTAAGTTATGTAAGGACACATTTCCACTTCATACAATCATTTCAATTGTTGACTTTGCAGAGAACTACACACTACAACCGCAGAACGAGGTACAATCGCAATATTACAACTCCACACAAGTTTCTATATTTGTGCATATAGCATTCATTCATGCACATGATAGTATGGAAGATGATAGGACGATATTAAGGGAGTATCATTTTAACATCAGTGATGATTGCTCACACTCTACAAAGTTTGTGCAAGGTTGTTTTTTAGATATTCTATGATGATTTGGCTAGTTGAGGCATATCACTTCGTCAACATATCATATGGTCAGATAATTGTGCATCACAATTTAAGAAATCTCGGATATTTTATTGGTTGAGTAGGATGCATAAGTTGACTGATATTGAACATATGTGGAATTTCTCTGAGGCTGGGCATGGAAAAGGGGAGCATGATGGTGCAGAAGCATGTATTAAAAGAGCTTTAGCACGAGAAGAGTTAAAGTACAAAGGGAATGCAAACTTGAAAGATGAAAAATCAACTGTTCAGTGGTGCAATGGTACAATTGGTCTAGGTAATCAAGGTAGGTCTTCAGTTCGCAGATTCTTTTGGTTGGTAGATGATACTGACATTGCAAAATTTGAAGATTGTTATACATTGATAAGATCGAGTGAGCTACACTCTTTCAAAATCTCTAATGCAGGTTCATGGACTATCCATACGCGATGGATGGTATGTTATTGTTATTCATGTAGAGATGGTGCCTATAATGAGTGTGAGTCAAAGGAGTGGGTGGACGAATGGTTTATGAGGCCTCTAATCCCACTTGAGACATATCGACCTCTGAGTGCACTACAACTAACATAGATGGAAGCATCAGTTGAATTTGACCATGTGTCAGATTTAGTCCAACCAGGTAAATTATCCACATGAAATTTTTTTTACTTTAATATTTTACCTTAGTTATTTGCTAAATTCTTTTCACTTTACCATTGCAGGGCATGTTTATGCAATTATTGCAGTTGAAGACAATGAAGAAGGAACATATTATTACTCGTGTTGTTGTGTGGACACAAAAAAGAAATTGGATGGCCCTGTGGTATATGGAGAAAATATTGAGTACCCCATAGGATCAGTAGTTGTTACTGGTACATGGCTTAGAAAGTACCTAGTGAAGAAATATAACTTGTGGTTGTTCAAGGACTTTGAGACACATAGGAAGATTATTCATTATTCTAACCTTGTTGTAGCTTCAAATGTTCATTTGATCAGATATGGGGGTAGACCACTAAACAAGAACCTATGCAAGGTTCATGAGTCTAACCATGAGGCTATAATAGACATGATAAAGAGTAGAGAAGATCCAGATGGTTCATTGGATTAAATGTAAATGCAAAAAATTGTAGTATCAATCATATTTGGATATATGTACATGACTTGTATTTTTCAACTACTCAAGGCATTGTAATATAAAAAATTGTGTTTTTGTCTTGTTTTGTGTGATTTTATGTAAATAATGTCATTTTGCACCATTAGAGATCACATGGGATCAGTTCACGAAGTTTTAGGCTAATATGGTAAAAGATACATAAAAATTGCTCATTTGTTGTCAATCACTCAAAGTGTGAAAAATTGTCAAAATTTGGCATCATTTTTCTTGATGTTAGTGAAATGTAAGAATGATTCGTCTGATCCTATGGGTTCATGATATGGCACTCTAAAAAAGCCTCTCTCAGTTTAGGTAGACTCAGAACCAATTGCTCATGGCGACACTTTCTCGGTTGCGATAAAAAGTGTCACATGAGTTCATTGAAAATTTGCACAATGCCCCATCTTTCAATCCGCTCGTCATAACACCAAACCATCAGCATGTATGCATTTGGGTGGCCACGTTTATGCTAGGAATGCCTTTTTTCCTCTATTGAACTCACCCAATCGATGTGGGCCACACCCTAGCAGCAAAATACATCAAGTGCTCAAAGTGTGAAAATGATCAAAATTCAGCATCGCGTTTGTTGACCTTGGTGAAACATAAGAAAGAGTCATCTAATCCTAGGAGGTCAAGTTATGACACTCTAAGAATTCCTTTCTTATTTTAGGTAGACTCGGATCCAATCGCTCTTGGCGACACTTTCTCGGTTGCGACAAAAAACGTCACATGAGTTCAATGAAAAAGTTGCACAATGCCCCATCTTTCAATCTTCTCGTTGGGGCACTGAACTGTTAGCGCGTACATGTTCAGGTGGTCGAGTTTAAATTGGGAATTCCTTCATTCCTTTATCGAACTCACCCGATCGATGTGGGCCACACCCTAGCAGTAAAATCCCTAAAGTGCTCGAAGTGTGAAAAATTATCAAAATTCGGCATCATGTTTATCGACCTTGGTGACACGTAAGAATGAGTCATCTGATCCTATAGGGTCTTGTTATGGCACTCTAAAAAATCCCCTCTCGGTTTAGGTATACTCGGATCTAATTTCTCATGGCGACACTTTCTTAGTTGCGACAAAAAGCGTCAGATGAGTTCAATGAAAAGTTGCACAATGCCCCATCTTTCAATCCGCTCATCATGACATCAAACCATCAGCTCGTATGCATTGGGGTGACTGGGTTTAAGCTAGGAATTCCATCATTTTTCTCTCCAACTCGTCCAATCATTGTGGGCCATACCCTAGTAGCGGAATCACTTAAGTGCCCAAGTTGCTCAAAGTTGTCAATATTCGACATCGCGTTTCTCGGTGCCTGTTAATCATAAGAATGAGCCATCTAATCCTATGGGGTAGTGTTATGGCACTATAAAAAATCCTCTCTTGGTTTAGGTAGACTCAGATCCAATTGGTCGTGGCGACATTTTCCTGGTTACAACAAAAAGCATCAGATGAGTTTAATGAAAAATTGCACAATGCCCCATCTTTCAATCCGCTCATCACGACACTAAACCATCAGCTTGTATGCGTCAAGGTGGCTAGGTTTATGCTAGGAATGCCTTCATTTTTCTCTCCAACTCACCCAATCATTGCGGGCCACACCCTAGCAGCGAAATCGCTTAAGTGCTCAAGTTGCTCAAAGTTGTCAATATTCGGCACCGCGTTTCTCATTGCCTGTTAATCATAAGAATGAGTAATTTGATCCTACAGGGTCATGTTATGACACTCTAAAAAACCCTCTCTTGGTTTAGGTAGATGCGGATCTAATTGCTCGTGGTGACACTTTCTCGGTTGCGACAAAAAGCGTCAAATGAGTTCAATGAAAAGTTGCACAATGCCCCTCTTTCAATCCACTCATCGCGGGACCGAACCATTAGCTCGTACGCATCAGGGTGGCTGGGTTTATGCTAGGAATGCCTTCATTTTTCTCTCCAACTCATCCGATTGTTGCGGGCCACACCCTAGCAGTGAAATCGCTTAAGTGCTCAAGTTGCTCAAAGTTGTTCATATTCGACATTGCATTTATCAGTGCCCATTGATCATAAGAATGAGCTGTCTGATCCTACGGGGTCATGTTATGGCACTCTAAAAAATCCCCTCTCAGTTTAGGTAGACTCGGATCTAATTGCTCGAGGGTCACTTTCTCTATTGTGAAAAAAAGCGTCAGATGGGTTCAATGAAAAGTTGCACAATGCGCCATCTTTCAATCTGCTTGTCGCGGCACCAAACCGTCAGCTCGTATGCATCGACATGGTTGAGTTTACACTAGGAATTCCTTCCTTTTTCTCTCCAACTCGTCTGATCATTGTGGGCCACACCCTAGTAGCGAAATTGCTTAAGTGCTCAAGTTGCTCAAAGTTGTTGATATTCGGTATCATGTTTCTCGACACCTGTTAATCATAAGGATGAGTCATCTAATCCTATGGGGTCATGTTATGGCACTCTTAAAAATATTCTCTCGGTTTAGGTAGACTCGGATCCAATTGCTCGTGGCGACACTTTCTCGGTTGCGACAAAAAGCGTCAGATGAGTTCAATGCCTGATCTTTCATTCCACTCATCGCGACACAAAACCGTCAGATCATGTGCATTGGGGTGGTCGGCTTTACGCTAAGAATTAATTTGTTTTTCTCTCCAACTCATCTGATCATTATGGGCCACACCTTAGTAGCGAAATCGCTTAAGTGCTCAAGTTTCTCAAAGTTGTCAATATTCAACATTACGTTTCTCGGTGCCTGTTAATCATAAGAACGAGCCGTGTGATCCTACGGGGTTGTGATATGGCACTCTAAAAAATCCTCTCTTGGTTTAGGTAGATGGATCCAATTACTCGTGGCAACACTTTCTCGGTTGCGACAAAAAGCGTCAGATGAGTTCAATGAAAAGTTGCACAATGCCCCATCTTTCAATCCGCTCGTCATGACTCTGAACCATTAGCTTTTACGTGTCGGGTTGGTTGTTTTTTATGCTAGGAATACCTTCCTTTTTCTCTCCAACTTGTCCAATCGTTGCGGGCCACACCTTAGCAGCAAAATTGCTTAAGTGCTCAAGTTGCTCAAAGTTGTCAATATTCGGCATCACGTTTCTTAGCGCTCGTTAATCATAAGAATGAGATGTTTGATCCTATGAGGTCATGTTATCACACTCTAAAAAAACCCTCTCTTGGTTTAGGTAGACTTAGATCCAATTTCTCGTGGTGACACTTTCTCAGTTGTGACAAAAAGCTTTAGATGAGTTCAATGAAAAGTTGCACAATGCTCCATCTTTCAATCCGCTCATCGTGGCACCGAATTGTCAGCTCATGCATGTTGAGGTGGTCGGGTTTATGCTAGGAATGCCTTTGTTTTTCTCTCCAACTCATTTGATCATTGCGTGCCACACCCTAGTAGTGAAATCGCTTAAGTGCTCAAGTTTCTCAAAGTTGTCAATATTTGACATCGCGTTTCTCGGTGCCCGTTAATCATAAGAACAAACCATCTGAACCTATGGGGTCGTGTTATGGCATTCTAAAAAATCCTCTCTCAGTTTAGGTAGACTTGGAACCAATTACTTGTGGAAACACTTTCTTGGTTGCAACAAAAAGAGTTAGATGAGTTTAATGAAAAGTTGCACAATGCCCCATCTTTCAATCCGCTTGTCGTGGCACCAAACCGTTAGCTTGTATGCATTGGGGTGGTCGATTTAATGCTAGGAATGCCTTCATTTTTCTCTCTAAATTGTTTGATTGATGCGGGCCACACCCTAGCAACGAAATCGCTTAAGTGCTCAAGTTTCTCAAAGTTGTCAATATTCTGCATCACGTTTCTTGACACCCGTTAATCATAAGAATGAGCCATTTGATCCTATGGGGTCGTCTTATGGCACTCTAAAAAGCCTCTCTTGTTTTAGGTAGACTCAGATCCAATTGATCATGGTGATACTTTCTCGGTTGCGATAAAAAGCATCAGATGAGCTCAATGAAAAGTACAATGTCCCATCTTTCAATCTGCTCGTCATGACACCGAACCGTTAGCTTGTACGCGTCAGGATGGTCGGGTTTACGCTAGGAATGACTTCATTTTTCTCTCCAACTTGTCTGATCGATGCAGTCCACACCCTACTGACCATCCCATTTAAGTGCTCAAATTGCTCAAAGTTGTCAAACTTTGGCGATGCGTTTCTTGACACCCGTGAGACATATGATTGGTTCATCTGATCCTATGGGGTCATTCTATGAAACTCTATTAGGCTATGCATTAGATTAATAAAACTAAATACTCTTAAGTATTATTAATTGTTGGGAGTCATTTAAAGTAGCTCTTTTAGGGTATGCATTAGATGAATAGAAGTGTATGGGCTATGCAATTTTTTTAGAATGGGTATTGGTACAATGGTGTCTTACATTGTCTAATTTTGGATCTTTCCATGTTTTCCTTATGTAGTCTTATTTTGACTATAACTATTGAATTTGTGTTGATCCCTATAAGCTTGTGTCTTGGATTACAAACACATATTTAGGTTCAAATCTTAAGTAACAATAAACTTTGTGCAATTATTCATTTAATAATTTGTATTGCAATTATGGATAACCATGATAAATGTTTTATATTAACCAAAAAGCTACAAATCCATACAACATTGTATACTGTTAAAATTATCAAATATATCCAATACAGACAAATAGGCTTGCCAAAAGCCATATGGACATAGAATATCACATATTCATAAAATAAAACATATGTTCAAAATTGCTATAAAGGAATACAACATGATATCCAATAAAGTCAAATAGGAGCTTGCCAAAAGCCATATGGACATAGAATGTCACATATTCATAATACAAAATATATGTTCAAAATTGCCATATAAGCATACAACATGGTATCCAATAAAGTCAAATAGGAGCTTGCCAAAAGCCATATGGACATAGAATGTCACATATTCGTAATACAAAACATATGTTCAAAATTTCCATATAGGCATATAACATAAGGCCCTATTCTATTTATTTCTCTCTAGGGGAAGGAAATAGATCATGAGATATATTTGCCTGTCGAGGGGATGGAGATGTATTTGATGCAGGTGTCTTTCGAGTATGCCCACTCGACCTCCTCTCCAGACTTTTTTGTAACTCTACCTGATACAATGAAAAGAATGATGTTAGCATATACAAAAAATTAATTTTAGAATGACATATAATAGAATAGTCACTTACCACATACAAATAATCATGATGTTCATCCACAATAGGTGCACATTCATGATCTTGAGTGACAAGCCCCTCCTGTAAGAATCACAATATAAATTAAACTAAATACAAGTGTTGTTAAAATTTTCAATAAATATTATTAAGATAACAAATGTAATGCTAAATTTATTAAATTTACAAATATGTCTCATACTTCTGTCAAAGCAGTTGAAATTGCTACGGCTGCAACAACATCGTGCTCCGTTGACGCATGAACAATAGGAGAAGTCTCTGATGTCAACATCTGAAAATTAAACAAATTATATTGATTAATCACCAAAACTATCTATATTATTTAATAACAACATTAAATATAAATTGCTTACCTGGGTGAAAGATTGTCGATGAAATACACTGCAAGGTGTTGATGTTGAAGTTCTAGCATCAAACTATTTAACATCCAAAATGATTAATTAGAAAATCATTCACATAAGGTTCAACTATCTACATATAATAATTATATTTCTTCACTCATTTTATACTCGTGGAGTTGACGAAGTCGTGAAAAAGGGTGCTGCAGGAATGTTGCTAGTATTGTGAACACTTTGACCCTGATTTTTTATCATAATAATTTACTAATTTAGATATATTCTTAAATTTCCATATAAGATTTAATAAAAAGAATGAAATGAACTTGTAATGAAATTCACCTGGGTATCAATCCCAAATGTTTCATTCAACAAGGATTCTGTCATGACAATGTTCTCTGTATAAAACTTTGCTTGTCCACATGCATTCTTAGAACTATTAGGATCATAAGTGCAAAGAGAACCACAAGATTGACAAAAATGAGTTGGAACTCAATGCCTAGAAGAATCACCATCATCACTCACATCACCCACTACTAGAGGCCTAGCATACTGTATAAGGGTTTGAGTGAGTGAGCTAATGGAGTCTAGAGTTTTGACCTCAATACTATCTTTCAGAATGAAAGGAATAATAACATTCTCCACCATAGGTCTGGCCAAGGGTCTTGGTGGGAAATTTGGGTCACACTATGCACCCTCTCTATCATGTGAGGAACCCCCACCTCTACCTTGGAAATATAGAAAATCAAAATAGTTTGGGATCTCATTAAGGACAAACTTACAGTACAGTTTTCTCAAAAAGTATTGGGGTACCTCATGATTATTGCATGGGGGCTGATCAAATACCATCCACCACCTATCCCAAACATTATTCTTAATCCCTTCATGATGACAACAATGATTAGGGAATCTCCTACATCCAGGGTGTAAAGGTTGGTTCACTCGGGGGTCCGTAAAAAGAGCACACAAGTCAAATTTATTAATTTTCTTTTTCTTCACTACCACATATGATAATTTGTCAACATAAAATTGCTTTTGTTCTTCCTTCTTACTAAACCAAAAATTTTGTTTTCCCACTCACAAATTGTATGTGAGATATAATAGATTGCAAAGAACTAACAAGGTTTGTCCTATGAGATTTTTTTCCAATGGGATATCTTAGCCTTGTGATTAAACCTTCAACCTCTTTTTGGCTATTTTCTATTTGACCTAATAGGTTTTCTTGTGTACCTATGGGATGTCTATGGATTGTAGGAGGTTCTTGATGTGATTCTTCTTCAATATGGTCTTCATAAGGAGGTTATTGAGTGTTTTCAACATTTTCTTGTCTAATCTCATTTCTTGATAATGAAAGTAAATTTAAATCAAGAAACCTAGTTTAATCTTCAAATTAATAAAAAAATGAGAACAAGAAAACAAAAATACATACCTCTTTGAGCTCTTCAACGACGTGGTGGAATTTTGATGAGAGATGGATAACTTAGTGCCCAATATCAAGCTTCTACAAAGGACGAGTGCAAGAAAATGACACCCCAATTCGCCAAAATGCAGGTTTGGGAGTGCAGAATGCATCCAAAATGCGGACTTGTGTTTTTTAAAGTTTTGAAAAGGTAATACAACACGCGCCTTATGACAATTTTTTATATTTTTTGAAGTGTGACACCTTTTTGGTACCACAACTTCATGCATATACCCTGTGTGTGTGTGTCTCTCTCTCTATATGTGTGTGTGTGTGTGTGTGTGTGTGTGTGTGTGTGTGTGTGTGTGTGTGCAGCAATGTAGGGTCTACGCTAGTTATATTAATAAAAAATGAGTTTTACATATGATAATTTGACTAACTTCACTTCCATCCTTGGACCATATTTAGCTTAAACCAATACACTACACAACTTGATACATATTAGAGTGAAAAAGCCAATCTATTAACAAGCGACACCTCTAACCCACATCACTTTTCCATAGACAAAATTCTTAACATTTCAAATATACTAACATAAATTATAATATATATATAATTTGTTTAGTATCATTTAATAATAATGATTTTAAAAATAAAATATAAATTGGCAGAGCCACTAAATACATATTAAAAAAAATAGAAGTTATAGAGCCATGTCCGGAGAGTAACCCCATAGGGAGTTGTTGGTAAATAGATTTGTCATTGTGATTGTTTCTTTGAAACTGATCTTGTTTGCCCAAAGAGTTGTGACAAACATTCCAACAATTGGAGAGATTGCAACCAAACTACAATCTTCCTCTGCGTTTGAGAGGGGAAGCTCCCTCGTATGATGGGGGTATTTAGGATTTCTGTGTACTTTTTACCCAAAAGTACAAAAGGAGAAAAACTAAAGAAAAGTGAATAATAGAAACCCAATGGCAGACATGCAAACACCAAATATGATTTCACAAATGATGATAGATACAAAGGGGGTTTAATCATAAAACAAGTTTTAGATATATAAGGATGATGAAAGAAAGACAACAAACCTCAACATATGAAGAAATAAGTTGTACTAACACATACAATTCCAGATACCAAGAAATGATGTGATTCATCAATTACATAAATTTTGGAATAGAGAATCAATGGATTCCACCAATACACAAAAGGATTATCAATTTAACATACAAGAAAGAGATAATCATAACACATAAACACATACAATACATACAAATCTAATGCATTCTTTGTTATTCTTTTGAAAATGTACAAGTCCAAAAGGTTTGAGTATCAAAAGTGAAAAACAAAAGTTCTTAAAGTTTCTCTACAAAATTATGTAGAGTTTCCCCTTCGTCAGAGTCTCCCTATACAATGCTAAAGCTTTGTATTTATAGGCTTTGTAGAATAACTACCTTAGTAACTAACTTTCCATAAGTTAATAACTAACTCATTTTTGTGCAAAAGGAAATTATTTAGAAACCAATCCACTTTTGTGTGAATAAGATCCGCTTTCGAACCTTAATTACAATAAGTAACATAAATCACTTTTATAAAAAGACAAGTTCAAACTTGTAATATCGATGAAGAACCAAGTCATGAGTTATATTGAGGCACTTCTCCATCTTCATCCACTTCATCTAAAGTTGTTGTCATCTCACCATCTAACCATATGAGATCAAAACATGCCCATACATTAGTGCTTTGCTCATCAAAATAAAGTAGTCATTTGCCCTCCAAAGAGACACATTCCAACTGCATTAGCTAGATATTCTTCATAGTCAGTGCTTACACTTCCTTGGAGTCATAGAGCCTAGCATTTCTAGACATAACATCTCTTCTATTCATTTTATCAAAGAATTGCTTATGATTTCACTGTAATATGTGTGTCAACCAACACATTCCCATGTATAATATCTGATATTGATTTGACATTACTGCGTTGTGGCCGACATTGATGCTTTGTTCATAAACCTTCATATTGTTCATATTTTGTAATCATTGCATCTCATCCCTCGAGATGACATCCCTTGGAGGCATTTAGTCAAACAGTTAACATCTCTTGTATTTGCTTCTACATTTCACATTCAGTTCTATTAACTGTATTTTTCATTCACAAGCTCTTCATTTTCTTGAAAGTTCATTAAGCCACTTTTCAATGAATTCATCGTGCAAGCCTTGCAATCATACATGTCCATATGGTATCATTTCTTTAAGGCGGGCTGTCAAGCCAATACATCCGAAATGGAATGGAAGAAGAGAAGAGAGGCTGAGCCCTATCTCGACCTACCTCTAGGCATTCCACCTTTTCTCGATTCCTTTAGCTATTACCCTACAGAAAAATTAAGTGTTCATAACCCTGGAATAGTGCCCCTGCCAACTACTTACTATAGTAGATTCAACGGGTGCAACCGCAACAACAACCATTTACACATAATGGAAAGAAAATTCTATCCTTGGTGAGCATAGATAGGTATATCAGTAGCATTCATTAGAGTCTAGTTCTTTAGAGGTGGCCCCAACAAACAATTCTAGTGTGTTGTCTATGCTCGCGGTTCCTGCGAAGCTCTCTATCAAACGGTTTACGTGCTATTTATGAACATATATTTTCTTGGAATTTTCTAAAGATATTTTCAACAAATATATTTCTGTATATTGTGCAATCACAACATACCATGATATGACATCTCTTTGAGGCATCTTTGTTCGAAGCTTCTATATTGGCACGAGTGGGCTGTTGGTAAAGCTCGTGGAATTTGGCTACACACCTGCCAATTGCATTAGATTGAAATTTTCTAAAGCCTTTTCAACAAATCCATTTTGTACATATGCTGCAACCATGGCATTCCATGAGAACACATTTCTTTGACGCATTTTGTCAAACAGTTCACTTGCCTTGTCTATGCTTCCATATTTTGCATACATGTCTACCAGAGCAGTTGCAACTACAACATCTGATGAAATTCCTCTATCCTTTATACTTTGTTGAATGCACATACCCTGATCTAAATCTTTCATTTTGGCATAGGCCGTGACTATGCTGGCAAACGTGAAGTGATCAGGCTGGAAGCCTTTTCGTTGCATTTGGTAAAATAGTGCTACTGTCTCCTGAGGATACCCATGTCTTTGGTATGCTGCAATAGCCGTGTTCCATGACACGATGTTTTGTTCTCTCATGTGATCAAACACTTTAAGACCATCCACCAAACTTCTACACTTGACAAACAAATTAATAAGACTATTCTAAAAAGAAGTGCGCATAGCAAATGCAAATTGCCTATGAGCAATGAAAGAGTGGACATTTTTTCACTTGTGAGAGAGCATTCTTGAAAATGCAAGTCTGCACTAATGAAAGCTATGTAGAGGAGTCTCCAGGGGGGCTGTGTGTGGTAAGTAGAATGTGCAGTGCCTCTTTTAATTGGTCCTCTCTACATTATGTTGTGAGATTGAGATGAGGATTGGCTGGCAATGGAATCGTTTGATTGTAATTGGAGCATGGAAATTGTTCAGTGTCATGAGGTTAGTAATTTAAGTTTTTCGAGCAAGGGAGGTTAGAAAGTTAGGATTCCTCATCAAGCAAGCATAAAGGTTAGGATTGCTCAATTTTTGAGCATATCTAACCTCCTAAGGTTAAGAATTTTACATTTCAAAGCAATAGGTTAGGATTTCTCACTTTTTGAGCATTCAAGGTTAGAAATATGAATTTTTTGAGCAATAAAGGGCATTAAGCAAAGGATCACTTGCAAATATTCAATCCGAACTTACATAAAGATTTTTGATTTATTTTCCTCTTAAAAAAGGGCAAAATGGAAAAAATATTGAAAACAATTTAAAATATTTGAACTATTTTTCAAAGAAGAATTTAAATATTTCCCATTAGACTTTAATGCCTTGATTTAGGAAAAATGGCTAGAACTTTCAATTGGTGAGTTAGGCTCTGAAATTTGAAACACATGTTGATGGTAGGGAAATGAGAAAATACCATCATTTATTCCTCATGGATATACCTAGGGTGAGGTATTTTAATTATTTTTGAGCGAGGGACATCAAAATTTGAAAGTTTAAAATATGGCAAACTGTGAATTGGGTTCAGGCAAAAGTTCGTTATATGACACAAAATGATGCTTAGGACATGTTCACAAAGTTATTTTCCTCAATTCTTTATAATTTTCAAAATTCATCCATTTTTCACATTTTCACTGATAATAACCTTGGATCACATTCTAACTCACTACACATAGACACATATTTGGGCCTGTTAGGTCCTGAAGACAACTAAGAGGGGGGGGGGGGGGGGGGGGGGTGAATCAGTTGTCAATTAATTTCAAACCCAAAACTAACTTAACCAAACTTAATGCACAATACTGGTAAACCAAACTTTATGTTGGTAAATATTTTTAATAGTTAATTACAGTATCGGTAAAGTTTAATGCATGAAACATAAAGACAAATAACATCCACAACACATAACACATATATTTGTGCGTGGAAAACCTATAAGGGGAAAAACCACAGTGGGAAACCTTACCCACAATCAGATGATACTACTGCAGATAGTATGTGTGTACAATATGGAGTCTGTACATGCAAAAAGGCCAACTGCCTAGAGCTCACTGCTCAATCACAAAATGGGAGTCACACTGACTACAATTGGATGGTTAAATCCAATGATAATGTACTGCTCAAAATAGCATCTTCATATGCTGGATTTAGTACCGGTTAAGCTCTGATTTGCCTTCTTCAAAACCTCCTTGAATCTTGAATGATGTCTGCATGTATAGCTTTTCTTATATTCACATATACCTTATGCTCTACCACTTATTACATTCCCATATGCATGTCTATTAATCTCACAAATGAGATCTTACATATATACCAAAACCTAAGACCAAATGTGTAGGTTAGCTCACTAAAGATATTACAATAAAATCATTTACAAATTAATCAATATGCGATGCATCATTTCGGCTCAAAACATTTACAATAATATCAAATTATCTCCATAAAGTGTCATGCTGATCTTGAATGAATAATGGTTGCCGGTGAATAACCTAGACCTATTTGCCGGTAACAACAAATATGCAAACCCAATTAGATCAATGACCAAATCATCAAAACAAAGTGTCCAAAAAAAGTATTAATCATAACCAAGTAATCTTCAAGTCATTCTTAGTGTCGATGAACCAGATACCGGTTACTATGCATAAGTCACTAAACTTGCCGGTGAACATAGCCAAGAATCTCCAAGTGTTGATAAATGTTGACAAGTGTTGACATCAATGATAAAACCAATGAAACACATCCAAAATACCAAGAATCTCCCCCTTTGGCATTGATGGCAACACAAGATGGAAAAACCATCTAAGTGCCAAAACAGAAATGCCAAAAGCCAAAAACCAACAATCTCCAAAAGAGACCATTAACCAGAAATCAAAATACAGATAGAGAGTAACAATCTCTCCCCTAAATAATAATGTCTCCCCAAAAGATAATGTTGTAGCATCCTAAAATTGTGACACTTGCAATTTCGACTGCATTTCGGTCTTCACGATGGCGACGCAACACGCAACCTGAATGGAGACCCCAAAACCTGATTACGACACTGAAAACTGCATTTTTCAAGCACCCTGGCCTGAACCTCCTTGCACCCTGCTGTCCCGGGAGGTGGGACCAGCGCACCCAGCACCCTGGTCCCTCAGGACCAGGGCGCCCAGTGCCCTGGTCCCCCAGGACCATGGCGCCCAGCGCCCTGGTCCCTGGGCCTATTTTGGGCCCGGTCTCCTAAGGGGTCTCGGGTCTTTCTGTTTGCAAATTGGAAATTACATTCCTTGGTCGGCCTAAGGTCGGGAAAATCAGTCTATCAGCCCTAATTGACAAGTATATAAACTACATTTTTCTCTCTCATTTGGCATGAAGAGGATATGTGTAAAAGGCGTGGAAACTATACTCAAGCATTCAAGCATTCAAGCATTCCTTCAAGCAATTGATCATTTCAAGTCTCCATTCAAGGCTAAGTGTTGCATTCAAGACAAGGATTCAACCATTGAAGAGGAGATCACTTACTACATACTACATACAACATACTACAACAACATACAACATCTATACCTTCGCACATAAGGATACAAACATCCTTAGAACAAGGTATTAGTACTTGTTTTACAGTCATTTACATTTACAGCACTTGCTCATTTCTTGGTTAATTCCAAAACTGGGGTTTGACCTAAAGGCAAACCCCTAATCCCTAACCCCCCAATCATCTTCGCTTTTCTATGTGTAGGTTGTAGGTACGTGGCTGAAATTGAAGATCAGGAATCCTTGTGCAGAGACGAACAGATCCCCCTTCGTTTCGCGGATTTTTCAGAGGACCGTGGCGCCGAGCGCCATCGTCCTGACAAATTTTGCTCAAATTTGTAGGACAGCGCCGTATCGACATGTCACTGCTAATTCCAGGTCCGCAGCTTCATACTGTATTCCTATCTCAGTTTATAAGCGAATCTTTGTCACTTTCTATGCATGGTTATCTTAATTCTTCTATCAACATTCTTTACAAAAGAGGTTAGCCTTACTGTCATAACCCTTGAAATTCATTTAGCATCCAATCTTGCATTGTGTGGGATTGGATCTTGTGGGTTTCAACCCCTCTTTTGAATGTAAAGTCTCTCCCCTAAGTGAAAACCATCAACCCTAGTGAATCTCCCTTCTCTCTCCTTGGAGTTGGAAGAGGGGAGAGCAACTAGGGTTCGATCGCGATTTTCCGCTTTACATTTTGGTGAACCCGACGTGAACATCCTTTCTGATTATTCGTAGTTAGATCTGAAAATTGGATCCCTTGATTACATTTCCATGTTTGATCTTTTGCAAAATTTTAGAGGTGATTGCATAAAAACCCTAAATTTTCTTTTTAGTAATTAAGCTTGTGAAATGTCTAAATGTTGATGCTTGTTTTAGATCTGCCCTTCTATTACAAATTATGAATTCATATTTGT
Source organism: Cryptomeria japonica (assembly GCF_030272615.1). NCBI lineage: Eukaryota > Viridiplantae > Streptophyta > Pinopsida > Cupressales > Cupressaceae > Cryptomeria > Cryptomeria japonica. The sequence goes on from NC_081408.1 coordinate 655,035,727, forward strand.
GCTTTAATTTTGAAAATTAAGTGGTTAAGTGTCAAAACCCTAATTTTTGAAACCCTCTTGATTCAACCTTTGACTGACAATTTCACTGATCAAAACATCTCCAAATCAGCTGTAACTTTGGATTCCACAATAAAATCACAATATCTTTCATCCCTGAAAATTTGGAAAAAAGTTGCGAGGACCGTGTGCACTCTGAGCACCATCGTCCCCGACATTTTTTCTGAAATTTCGGGAGCGAGATCTTACTGTATTTTCCTGCTAAAATCCAGAATTTTGGCTGATTTTATCAAATCTAACACTTTCAAAATTACAGTCAAAGTTGGTCTTGTGATTGCTTGGATTAAGGCTTCTAAACATTCAAAAATCATTGAAACTGAAATTTTGTGTCAAAATTGTGCTCTTACTGTCCTAAATCTGAAAAGTGTGTTTGCATTCATTCAAAATTTCAGTGCTTTATTCAAATTCTTGCATTTTGTGACTTTTGAAATTAAGTGCTTAATTACAACAACCTTAATTTCCGCTTTCAAAATTGAATTTTGCGTGAAATTGAGTCAATTTTTAATTTTCAAAACTTGCATTGCTTTTGGTATTCCCTCTAAAATCATAAAATTCAAAATTTCAGTTTCCCTCTCTTTTTCAAAATTCAAATTTTGTATTTTTCGACAATCTTGGTAGGGTTCAATTTCGAGATTGCAACTTTAATTTGGCCTACCTACAGATCGTAAAATCACTCAATTTTTTCAGATTGGCTTTAAAATCATCATACCTTTCATCCCTGCAAATTTCGAAAAAAGTTGCAAGGACCGTGTTGCACTCCGAGCGCCACGGTCCCAGACATTTTTTCCAAAATTTTGGGAGACTATCGTGATTGCATTGAACAGCTTAAATCTAGAAGATTGGCTGATTTTACTGAAAATTGCTACCTCTAAATTCAAAATCTTCTCTCTCTTTCTAGTGCATGAGTTTTACAACAATAAGCCCTACTTACACTATTCCCGTTAGACGAAGCTGTAGAATTAAGTCTTTCCGAGGTTTAACTACTGAGGAGATGGAACCTAATTTGAATAGCCTTTTTAACGAGGACATGGGTAATTCCTCTAATCCTCCTAATGATGAAGAAGCTCTCCATGAGGTTTCTGAAGAACAACTTTCAAAATTGGATAACCAATTTGATGATTTTCACCAATGGATGTCTCATGAATACCCCGATAGTCAAGCTCTTCCTTTAATTGAGGGTCTAAAACGTATGCTTCAAAGTGATAAGAATGGAATTGATATTTTGCGTGGTATTTCACACATTGTGAATTCGAACGTGATGCCTATAAAGAGTTGTGCCGAATCTTAGGTTATACACAACCTCCTACACAAGTCAATCATTCTATTCCTTTGATGACTTCTATTGCTAGCATACCTACCTTTACATCAAACATAATGGCTACTTCTACACAAGACATTCCTCCTATGATCACCAGTCATGGGGGCAATCCCCCTTCTTCAATCAACCCTCTTCCTTCATTTAATCTGACTTCTTCATTCATTCCTTCAATGAGTGTTCCTATTACATCTTCACAAATGAACATGACGCAAGGGGGCAATTCATTTAACCATTCCATTCCTCCTTGTAGTGTTCCTCTTGTCCAATCATCCCCTGTAATTGACTATCATAGAGTCCCACCACCTTACTCTTTACCTTCTTTCAATAACATAACACCTCCATCTCAATCTAACACATCTAATATGAATTCTTTGACTGAAGCGACCATTAACAATCTTGCACAAACTGTCTCTTCTTTACAGCAACAAATTGCCTCTATGAATCAATCTAAGTTTAGTGTGCCCACATTTGATGTTGCGAGCCCACTTTCTCTTGACATTGTTCGAGCTATTCCTCCTAAACATGTTGAAATCCCGCATTTGGAGCTTTATAATGGTAAGGGTGATCCTCTAACACATATTAAGACTTTTCAAACAATTTGTACTGATTTTGCTTATGACCCAAGGTTGCTTGCAAAACTATTCACTAGAACATTAAGAGACAAAGCCCTACAATGGTATTGCTCGTTGCCTTCTTATTCTATTACTTCTTTTGAACAACTTGCAAATGCTTTCATTAAACAATTTCAAAACAATATAAGTCCTAAAGTTACTTTGATTGATTTAATGCATTGTAAACAAGGTGTTAAAGAAAAAGTGACTGATTTCATTGGTAGATATAAGCATTTGTATGCTCAAATTTCTTTTCCAGTGCCTGACAATGATATTCAAAGAATCTTTATTTCTAATTTACAAAAAGATATTCGAGACAAACTTCTGTTTTCTGAGTTTACTTCTTTCCAACAGTTGTGTGCAACTCTTCACAATTATCAATTGACTGTGAGTCAAATGGAACAATCACATCCTATGGCTCCGAGTGATAAGGGTGATAGCAGTCAACAACCATTTGGGAAGTTTAAACCGAATAGAGATTCCATCAAATTTAATGAAAAAATCATCAACAACAATGTGAATGCAGCATCAGGTGTGCCTCCTATTTCTAAATTTTTCAAGAAAGAAAGAAAGTATACTCCTTTGAATGAATCATTGCATAGTATTATGAATAAGTTATTGGAACAAAATGTGCTTACTCTTCCTCCTATAAGGCAAATTGATCCTGCAAAGATTACTTCACCTTATTTTGATAACAAAGCTTTTTGTCAATTTTTTATCGTCAGCCTGGGCATGATACTGAAAAATGTTTTTCTTTAAAGGGTAAAATTCAAGATTTGATTGATAATAATACTATCTCTGTTTCTAGAGTGAATGATAAAGGCAACACATCTATAGCTCCTCCTAACCAAAATCTTCAGATTTTTATTGATCCATTACCTTCTCATACCTCTAATGCGATTGAGACTAATGATTCCTCTCTTTCATCTGATGGTCTTGTGTCTATGACTCCAAATGTGATTAACTTTGTAGAGCAACAAGAAAACCCTAAAGAACCTTCCATCACATTTGATTCCAGTGAAACCATTAGGGCACCTGATGGTCCTTTATACATAGTTGCGAAAGTCAAGAATACACCTTGCCGTGGAGTGCTTATTGATCCTTCGTGCATGGTTAATGTTATTACTGAAGAATTTCTTTTTACTTTGCAATTGAATCAAGTGATTTATGACAAAACAGATGTGATTGTGAAACTATTTGATGCATTTTCTTCTCCTGCAATTGGTTCTATTACATTGCCTATTGAGGTCCATAACAAATCCCTTGATGTGAGCTTTGCTATTATTCCATCTTCCGAACAATTTCGTGTGAAGCTTGGCTATCCTTGGCTATCTTCCATGAAAGCTATTGCTTCTCCTATACATAAGTGTTTGAAATTTCCCCATAATGGTGAAGTTGTTACTGTCAATCATAGTCTTTTTAAACCAGCTGAAAGAACCTCTAGTGTTCCTATTGATTACTTTTGGCCTAAACAATTCCAATCTCTTCCCCCGCGAAGTGATCATCTTTTCAAATCTTATCAAAAGTGGAAAACAGATATGATCCTATCTCTAAGTGAACCTAGAACACCTAGACTTGATATTCCTATCATTCTTGAGAAGGAAGTTCTTCCTTTGAAAGATAAAACTAATGTCTTTCCTCAAGAAGATTCCCAACCCATTCCTATGGATGTGACTATGTCTATGCCTAATAAACCTTCTAAAAGTAGACCTATACCTCCTCGTCATGATGGACTTGGTCTTCTTCCTAAACCAAATATTCCTCCTTTGTATGGAGCAGTTCCTCCTCCTTCCTCTTATGGAGAGAAGAGACCTTCCTCTTCTCCTATTATCCAGCCTAAGAGACCACAACCTAAACACCCAAGTGATAAGGATGAGAACATTCCTCCTCCTCAATCTTCTCAACTTCCTACTAAGACTAGACGAAATCGTTCTGCACGTGAACGCCGACGAAAGCGTCGTCTTAGAGCTCAGACAGCTGCCTGTCAAACTTTGCAATCCCCAAAAACACCTTCAACAAGCATTATTCCATTTTCTCTTCAGCCGACGATTGAGCCGAAATCTCCTAAACATAAGATGCATGATGGTCTTGATCCTGTGCGAGTTAAAGATCCTATTTTTATAAATCTTGATGATGATATAGATGAAAATGTTATTCATGATGCAAATGTTACTCCTATTCATTCTGATAGTGAATATGAACTTGTTGATGTTGATAACCATTTATCTAATGCATTTTCTAAAGCACTTATCCTAGCTCCTAGACAAGAACAACGTGGCTCAGAACATGAACATAGCCCTTGTTTGGATCTTGTGATAGCTCCATCTGCTGTGTTGGATGTTCCTCTTCTAGCGTGTTTCCTACCTTCCCGAAACATTGATCAGCAAGATCGGGGGGTAGATGACGTGCTAGACTAGTTTCATTAGCATAGCAGATTCTCTCCCCCTCTCTTTTGTTACTTCTTCTATGTGTTATTCTCATTCTTCTATTTGTTGTCCTTAGTGTTGTCTACTTGAGGACGATGCAAAGCATTGAGATCTCTCGATCTCTCTCATGTTGACTCAAAAGATACATGTGTTCCCTTCTTCTAGGTGACCTTCCTTGATTGGGGAATGAAGAACAATTATGCATACATACATATGATATACATGAATTATCATACAGCATACTGACCCCGAGGAAAGCGAAGTCACCTCGTGCTTTGTGTTTTGTGTCTATTATCCTTGGGCTTATCTCACACTTGGGGGCTAAATCCTTGTGATAATGTGCTCCTTTCCCTTTTTCATTTTCTTATATGTATCACTACCTTAAAGCAATCACCCCCGATGAGGCGTGTGCGATCGCTTTAACGTAGGGGGGCATACATCCCGTTCATATCTTTTCAAGATACTTGAAAATTTCTTGGCAAATTTAACCTTGCCTTGAAATTTTTTGATATCTTTCTTGCATGACTCATAGTGAGGGAACCTTACTATTGACAATCATGGTTCTCCCTCGTGATCTTCCCTTTTACTTTGTCAATCGAAGTCGTAAGATCCTTAGTCCACTGGGGGCTTGGTGTATCTTGCCTCCTTGACGTGGTGAAAGTTTTTCAATGTTGTTTCCTTGTACTTTACCGGAAGTATTGGCGTACGCCTATACTCCCGCTAAAGTGGGGGCTAAATGTAGCGTCCTAAAATTGCGACACTTGCAATTTCAACTGCATTTCGATCTTCATGATGGCGACGCAACACGCAACCTGAATGGAGACCCTGAAACCTGATTACGACACTGAAAACTGCATTTTTCAAGCACCCTGGCCTGAACCTCCTTGCACCCTGCTGTCCCGAGAGGTGGGACCAGAGCGCCCAGCGCCCTGGTCCCTCAGGACCAGGGCGCCCAGTGCCCTGGTCCCCCAGGACCATGGCGCCCAGCGCCCTGGTCCCTGGGCCTATTTTGGGCCCGGTCTCCTAAGGGGTCTTGGGTCTTTTTGTTTGCAAATTGGAAATTACATTCCCTGGTCGGCCTAAGGTCGGGAAAATCAGTCTATCAGCCCTAATTGACAAGTATATAAACTACATTTTTCTCTCTCATTTGGCATGAAGAGGATATGTGTAAAAGGCGTGGAAACTATACTCAAGCATTCAAGCATTCAAGCATTCCTTCAAGCAATTGATCATTTCAAGTCTCCATTCAAGGCTAAGTGTTGCATTCAAGACAAGGATTCAACCATTGAAGAGGAGATCACTTACTACATACTACATACAACATACTTCAACAACATACAACATCTATACCTTCGCACGTAAGGATACAAACATCCTTAGAACAAGGTATTAGTACTTGTTTTACAGTCATTTACATTTACAGCACTTGCTCATTTCTTGGTTAATTCCAAAACCGGGGTTTGACCTAAAGGCAAACCCCTAATCCCTAACCCCCCAATCATCTTCACTTTTCTATGTGTAGGTTGTAGGTACGTGGCTGAAATTGAAGATCAGGAATCCTTGTGCAGAGACGAACAGATCCCCCTTCGTTTCGCGGATTTTTCAGAGGACCGTGGCGCCGAGCGCCATTGTCCTGACAAATTTTGCTCAAATTTGCAGAACAGCGCCGTATCAACATTTCACTGCTAATTCCAGGTCCGCAGCTTCATACTGTATTCCTATCTCAGTTTATAAGCGAATCTTTGTCACTTTCTATGCATGGTTATCTTAATTCTTCTATCAACATTCTTTACAAAAGAGGTTAGCCTTACTGTCATAACCCTTGAAATTCATTTAGCATCCAATCTTGCATTGTGTGGGATTGGATCTTGTGGGTTTCAACCCCTCTTTTGAATGTAAAGTCTCTCCCCTAAGTGAAAACCATCAACCCTAGTGAATCTCCCTTCTCTCTCCTTGGAGTTGGAAGAGGGGAGAGCAACTAGGGTTCGATCGCGATTTTCCGCTTTACATTTTGGTGAACCCGACGTGAACATCCTTTCTGATTATTCGTAGTTAGATCTGAAAATTGGATCCCTTGATTACATTTCCATGTTTGATCTTTTGCAAAATTTTAGAGGTGATTGCATAAAAACCCTAAATTTTCTTTTTAGTAATTAAGCTTGTGAAATGTCTAAATGTTGATGCTTGTTTTAGATCTGCCCTTCTATTACAAATTATGAATTCATATTTGTGCTTTAATTTTGAAAATTAAGTGGTTAAGTGTCAAAACCCTAATTTTTGAAACCCTCTTGATTCAACCTTTGACTGACAATTTCACTGATCAAAACATCTCCAAATTAGCTGTAACTTTGGATTCCACAATAAAATCACAATATCTTTCATCCCTGAAAATTTGGAAAAAAGTTGCGAGGACCGTGTGCACTCTGAGCGCCATCGTCCCCGACATTTTTTCTGAAATTTCGGGAGCGAGATCTTACTGTATTTTCCTGCTAAAATCCAGAATTTTGGCTGATTTTATCAAATCTAACACTTTCAAAATTACAGTCAAAGTTGGTCTTGTGATTGCTTGGATTAAGGCTTCTAAACATTCAAAAATCATTGAAACTGAAATTTTGTGTCAAAATTGTGCTCTTACTGTCCTAAATCTGAAAAGTGTGTTTGCATTCATTCAAAATTTCAGTGCTTTATTCAAATTCTTGCATTTTGTGACTTTTGAAATTAAGTGCTTAATTACAACAACCTTAATTTCCGCTTTCAAAATTGAATTTTGCGTGAAATTGAGTCAATTTTTAATTTTCAAAACTTGCATTGCTTTTGGTATTCCCTCTAAAATCATAAAATTCAAAATTTCAGTTTCCCTCTCTTTTTCAAAATTCAAATTTTGTATTTTTCGACAATCTTGGTAGGGTTCAATTTCGAGATTGCAACTTTAATTTGGCCTACCTACAGATCGTAAAATCACTCAATTTTTTCAGATTGGCTTTAAAATCATCATACCTTTCATCCCTGCAAATTTCGAAAAAAGTTGCAAGGACCGTGTTGCACTCCGAGCGCCACGGTCCCAGACATTTTTTCCAAAATTTTGGGAGACTATCGTGATTGCATTGAACAGCTTAAATCTAGAAGATTGGCTGATTTTACTGAAAATTGCTACCTCTAAATTCAAAATCTTCTCTCTCTTTCTAGTGCATGAGTTTTACAACAATAAGCCCTACTTACACTATTCCCGTTAGACGAAGCTGTAGAATTAAGTCTTTCCGAGGTTTAACTACTGAGGAGATGGAACCTAATTTGAATAGCCTTTTTAACGAGGACATGGGTAATTCCTCTAATCCTCCTAATGATGAAGAAGCTCTCCATGAGGTTTCTGAAGAACAACTTTCAAAATTGGATAACCAATTTGATGATTTTCACCAATGGATGTCTCATGAATACCCCGATAGTCAAGCTCTTCCTTTAATTGAGGGTCTAAAACGTATGCTTCAAAGTGATAAGAATGGAATTGATATTTTGCGTGGTATTTCACACATTGTGAATTCGAACGTGATGCCTATAAAGAGTTGTGCCGAATCTTAGGTTATACACAACCTCCTACACAAGTCAATCATTCTATTCCTTTGATGACTTCTATTGCTAGCATACCTACCTTTACATCAAACATAATGGCTACTTCTACACAAGACATTCCTCCTATGATCACCAGTCATGGGGGCAATCCCCCTTCTTCAATCAACCCTCTTCCTTCATTTAATCTGACTTCTTCATTCATTCCTTCAATGAGTGTTCCTATTACATCTTCACAAATGAACATGACGCAAGGGGGCAATTCATTTAACCATTCCATTCCTCCTTGTAGTGTTCCTCTTGTCCAATCATCCCCTGTAATTGACTATCATAGAGTCCCACCACCTTACTCTTTACCTTCTTTCAATAACATAACACCTCCATCTCAATCTAACACATCTAATATGAATTCTTTGACTGAAGCGACCATTAACAATCTTGCACAAACTGTCTCTTCTTTACAGCAACAAATTGCCTCTATGAATCAATCTAAGTTTAGTGTGCCCACATTTGATGTTGCGAGCCCACTTTCTCTTGACATTGTTCGAGCTATTCCTCCTAAACATGTTGAAATCCCGCATTTGGAGCTTTATAATGGTAAGGGTGATCCTCTAACACATATTAAGACTTTTCAAACAATTTGTACTGATTTTGCTTATGACCCAAGGTTGCTTGCAAAACTATTCACTAGAACATTAAGAGACAAAGCCCTACAATGGTATTGCTCGTTGCCTTCTTATTCTATTACTTCTTTTGAACAACTTGCAAATGCTTTCATTCAACAATTTCAAAACAATATAAGTCCTAAAGTTACTTTGATTGATTTAATGCATTGTAAACAAGGTGTTAAAGAAAAAGTGACTGATTTCATTGGTAGATATAAGCATTTGTATGCTCAAATTTCTTTTCCAGTGCCTGACAATGATATTCAAAGAATCTTTATTTCTAATTTACAAAAAGATATTCGAGACAAACTTCTGTTTTCTGAGTTTACTTCTTTCCAACAGTTGTGTGCAACTCTTCACAATTATCAATTGACTGTGAGTCAAATGGAACAATCACATCCTATGGCTCCGAGTGATAAGGGTGATAGCAGTCAACAACCATTTGGGAAGTTTAAACCGAATAGAGATTCCATCAAATTTAATGAAAAAATCATCAACAACAATGTGAATGCAGCATCAGGTGTGCCTCCTATTTCTAAATTTTTCAAGAAAGAAAGAAAGTATACTCCTTTGAATGAATCATTGCATAGTATTATGAATAAGTTATTGGAACAAAATGTGCTTACTCTTCCTCCTATAAGGCAAATTGATCCTGCAAAGATTACTTCACCTTATTTTGATAACAAAGCTTTTTGTCAATTTTTTATCGTCAGCCTGGGCATGATACTGAAAAATGTTTTTCTTTAAAGGGTAAAATTCAAGATTTGATTGATAATAATACTATCTCTGTTTCTAGAGTGAATGATAAAGGCAACACATCTATAGCTCCTCCTAACCAAAATCTTCAGATTTTTATTGATCCATTACCTTCTCATACCTCTAATGCGATTGAGACTAATGATTCCTCTCTTTCATCTGATGGTCTTGTGTCTATGACTCCAAATGTGATTAACTTTGTAGAGCAACAAGAAAACCCTAAAGAACCTTCCATCACATTTGATTCCAGTGAAACCATTAGGGCACCTGATGGTCCTTTATACATAGTTGCGAAAGTCAAGAATACACCTTGCCGTGGAGTGCTTATTGATCCTTCGTGCATGGTTAATGTTATTACTGAAGAATTTCTTTTTACTTTGCAATTGAATCAAGTGATTTATGACAAAACAGATGTGATTGTGAAACTATTTGATGCATTTTCTTCTCCTGCAATTGGTTCTATTACATTGCCTATTGAGGTCCATAACAAATCCCTTGATGTGAGCTTTGCTATTATTCCATCTTCCGAACAATTTCGTGTGAAGCTTGGCTATCCTTGGCTATCTTCCATGAAAGCTATTGCTTCTCCTATACATAAGTGTTTGAAATTTCCCCATAATGGTGAAGTTGTTACTGTCAATCATAGTCTTTTTAAACCAGCTGAAAGAACCTCTAGTGTTCCTATTGATTACTTTTGGCCTAAACAATTCCAATCTCTTCCCCCGCGAAGTGATCATCTTTTCAAATCTTATCAAAAGTGGAAAACAGATATGATCCTATCTCTAAGTGAACCTAGAACACCTAGACTTGATATTCCTATCATTCTTGAGAAGGAAGTTCTTCCTTTGAAAGATAAAACTAATGTCTTTCCTCAAGAAGATTCCCAACCCATTCCTATGGATGTGACTATGTCTATGCCTAATAAACCTTCTAAAAGTAGACCTATACCTCCTCGTCATGATGGACTTGGTCTTCTTCCTAAACCAAATATTCCTCCTTTGTATGGAGCAGTTCCTCCTCCTTCCTCTTATGGAGAGAAGAGACCTTCCTCTTCTCCTATTATCCAGCCTAAGAGACCACAACCTAAACACCCAAGTGATAAGGATGAGAACATTCCTCCTCCTCAATCTTCTCAACTTCCTACTAAGACTAGACGAAATCGTTCTGCACGTGAACGCCGACGAAAGCGTCGTCTTAGAGCTCAGACAGCTGCCTGTCAAACTTTGCAATCCCCAAAAACACCTTCAACAAGCATTATTCCATTTTCTCTTCAGCCGACGATTGAGCCGAAATCTCCTAAACATAAGATGCATGATGGTCTTGATCCTGTGCGAGTTAAAGATCCTATTTTTATAAATCTTGATGATGATATAGATGAAAATGTTATTCATGATGCAAATGTTACTCCTATTCATTCTGATAGTGAATATGAACTTGTTGATGTTGATAACCATTTATCTAATGCATTTTCTAAAGCACTTATCCTAGCTCCTAGACAAGAACAACGTGGCTCAGAACATGAACATAGCCCTTGTTTGGATCTTGTGATAGCTCCATCTGCTGTGTTGGATGTTCCTCTTCTAGCGTGTTTCCTACCTTCCCGAAACATTGATCAGCAAGATCGGGGGGTAGATGACGTGCTAGACTAGTTTCATTAGCATAGCAGATTCTCTCCCCCTCTCTTTTGTTACTTCTTCTATGTGTTATTCTCATTCTTCTATTTGTTGTCCTTAGTGTTGTCTACTTGAGGACGATGCAAAGCATTGAGATCTCTCGATCTCTCTCATGTTGACTCAAAAGATACATGTGTTCCCTTCTTCTAGGTGACCTTCCTTGATTGGGGAATGAAGAACAATTATGCATACATACATATGATATACATGAATTATCATACAGCATACTGACCCCGAGGAAAGCGAAGTCACCTCGTGCTTTGTGTTTTGTGTCTATTATCCTTGGGCTTATCTCACACTTGGGGGCTAAATCCTTGTGATAATGTGCTCCTTTCCCTTTTTCATTTTCTTATATGTATCACTACCTTAAAGCAATCACCCCCGATGAGGCGTGTGCGATCGCTTTAACGTAGGGGGGCATACATCCCGTTCATATCTTTTCAAGATACTTGAAAATTTCTTGGCAAATTTAACCTTGCCTTGAAATTTTTTGATATCTTTCTTGCATGACTCATAGTGAGGGAACCTTACTATTGACAATCATGGTTCTCCCTCGTGATCTTCCCTTTTACTTTGTCAATCGAAGTCGTAAGATCCTTAGTCCACTGGGGGCTTGGTGTATCTTGCCTCCTTGACGTGGTGAAAGTTTTTCAATGTTGTTTCCTTGTACTTTACCGGAAGTATTGGCGTACGCCTATACTCCCGCTAAAGTGGGGGCTAAATGTAGCGTCCTAAAATTGCGACACTTGCAATTTCAACTGCATTTCGATCTTCATGATGGCGACGCAACACGCAACCTGAATGGAGACCCTGAAACCTGATTACGACACTGAAAACTGCATTTTTCAAGCACCCTGGCCTGAACCTCCTTGCACCCTGCTGTCCCGAGAGGTGGGACCAGAGCGCCCAGCGCCCTGGTCCCTCAGGACCAGGGCGCCCAGTGCCCTGGTCCCCCAGGACCATGGCGCCCAGCGCCCTGGTCCCTGGGCCTATTTTGGGCCCGGTCTCCTAAGGGGTCTTGGGTCTTTTTGTTTGCAAATTGGAAATTACATTCCCTGGTCGGCCTAAGGTCGGGAAAATCAGTCTATCAGCCCTAATTGACAAGTATATAAACTACATTTTTCTCTCTCATTTGGCATGAAGAGGATATGTGTAAAAGGCGTGGAAACTATACTCAAGCATTCAAGCATTCAAGCATTCCTTCAAGCAATTGATCATTTCAAGTCTCCATTCAAGGCTAAGTGTTGCATTCAAGACAAGGATTCAACCATTGAAGAGGAGATCACTTACTACATACTACATACAACATACTACAACAACATAAAACATCTATACCTTCGCACATAAGGATACAAACATCCTTAGAACAAGGTATTAGTACTTGTTTTACAGTCATTTACATTTACAACACTTGCTCATTTCTTGGTTAATTCCAAAACCGGGGTTTGACCTAAAGGCAAACCCCTAATCCCTAACCCCCCAATCGTCTTCGCTTTTCTGTGTGTAGGTTGCAGGTACGCGGCTGAAATTGAAGATCTAGAATCCTTGTGCAGAGACGAACAGATGCCCCTTCGTTTCGCGGATTTTTCGGAGGACCGTGGCGCCGGGTGCCATCGTCCCGACAACTTTCGCTCAAATTTGCAGGACAGCGCCGTATCAACATTTCACTGCTAATTCCAGGTCCGCAGCTTCATACTATATTCCTATCTCAGTTTATAAGCGAATCTTTGTCACTTTCTATGCATGCTTAGCTTAATTCTTCTATCAACATTCTTTACAAAAGAGGGTAGCCTTGCTGTCATAACCCTTGAAATTCATTTAGCATCCAATCTTGCATTGCGTGGGATTGGATCTTGTGGGTTTCAACCCCTCTTTTGAATGTAAAGTCTCTCCCCTAAGTGAAAACCATCAACCCTAGTGAATCTCCCTTCTCTCTCCTTGGAGTTGGAAGAGGGGAGAGCAACTAGGGTTCGATCGCGATTTTCCGCTTTACAAATGTGTTTTTCCATAGATATCTCTCCCCCTTTGACATCAAATGCCAAAGAAATACAAAAAACCAGATTCAAACATTTCATAGAACTTATCACAAAATACCAACTTATCAATTTATCCAACTACTCCCCCTGAGAAGTAGCTCTCGTCATCAAAGCCGAGAAAAAGATTTCTCTATTATTTCTATCGATTGATGACAAACATCATCTATCTAAGTCTCTAGCAGTGGGGGTATAACCCCAAGATGCTCTCTAAGATATTTAAAAGTTTCCTTAGGCAAAGGTTTAGTAAAATTATCTGCAATATGCTCTTTAGTATTCACATAGACCAACTTCACTTCTTTTGATTCAACATTCTCTTTCAAAAAATTGAATTTGATAGAGACATGTTTAGTTTTTGAGTGAAATACCAGATTCTTAGATATATCAATTGCTGCCATATTATCATAGTAAATGGTTATAGGTTCTTTTCTTTTTACCTTTATGTCCTTCAATATTTTCTTAATCCATAATACCTGGGTACAATTAGTTGCTGCTGCAACCTATTCTGATTCTACTGTTGATAAAGATGTGCAACTCTGTTTCTTGCTCAACCAATAAATTAATCTGCTACCAAGAAAGAATGGTCCACCGGTGGTTCTCTTTTTGTCATCTACATCTCCTACTCAATTTGCATCTGTGTATGCACATAAATCAAAAAATTTATCTTTAGGATACCATAAACCAAGATTTGTTGTGCCTTGTAGATACCGGAAAATCCTTTTCACTGTTGATTCATGATTTTCTTTAGGATTACTTTGAAATCTTGAAACAATAAATACTACATTCATAATATCAAGTCTTGTTTGTGTCAAATACACTAAACCTCCTATCATAGACTTGTATCTTGTTAGGTTAACAGGTGTTGATTCATCCTTCAATGATAGTTTATCAGTTGTAGTCATAGGTGTACTTACTGGTTTAGAGTTTTCCATGCCAAATTTCTTTAGTAATTCCTTTAAGTACTTTGATTGACTTATGAATATACCTTTGTCAGTCTGTGAAATATGCAATCATAAAAATAATTTTATCTCCCCAACCATAGACATTTAAAATTCTTCCTGCATTTTATTAGAAAAGTCTTTACATAATCCACCTTCTCCTCCAAAAAATTATATCATCAACAAAAACTTCTATAACCAAGATGTCATCATTAGTCACTTTGAAATATATATTATTGTCAGCATTACCTTTAGTGTAACCAATCTTCAAAAGATATTTGTCCAATCTAGCATACCAAGCTCTAGGAGCTTGCTTTAATCCATATAAAGCTTTCCTTAACCTGCAAACCATATTTTTGTCATTTTTTAATGAAAATCCATCAGGTTGTTCAATATAAACTTCCTCTTCAAGATCACCATTCAGAAATGCACATTTTACATCCATTTAATATACTTTATAGTTCTTGTGTGCTGCAAAAGCTAAGAATAATTTGACTACCTCAATTCTAGCTACTGGTGCAAAGGTTTCATTATAATCAACTCCTTCTTTCTGTTAATATCCCTTACACACTAATATTGCTTTGTTCCTGATTACCTTACCATCTTCATTAAGTTTATTTTTGAATACCCATTTAGTTCCAATTATATTTTTTTTATAGGTCGGGGAGCCAATGTCCATGTGTTATTCTTTTCAATTTGTTCCAATTCATCTTCCATAGCTTTAATCCAATGTTTATCTTCACATGCCTCATTAACTAATGTTGGTTCAATTTGAGAAATTAGACATACCTCTTCATTTTCTAGTCTTCCTCTAGTCATAACACCTTGATATTTGTTCCCAATTATCTGACTTTCAGAGTGGTTCAATCTTACATACCAGGGTGTGTTTACTTGCTTTTGTTCTTCAGTCACCGTGGAATCTTCAGATGATGCCGGTGTGACTAGATCAACATTCTATACTGGTGTACTCATTGTAGGTTCATTTGATATTATCTCTATTACTGGTTTAGAGTCCATTTACCTCGAATTATCTCTAAACTATTCATCAATCTCCACATTTGTACTCTCAACAATTTTATGCAATCTCTTATTAAAACATCTATATGTCTTTCTCTTAGATGAATAACCAAGATATATTCCTTCATCACTTCTAGGATCAAATTTTCCAATATACTCATCTCTTCTAATATAACATTTACTCCCAAATATTCTGAAATATTTAAGAGTAGGAGTATTACCAAACCATAGTTCATGAGGGGTCTTACCGGTTTCACCGTTGATGTGAACTTTGTTGAATGTGTATGATAACTCAATGATGAATGGATAGTACCAAACTGATATTGAGAGGGGGGGTGAATTAGTAAAGACAAAAACACATTCCTAAAACTAGTTTGTCAGCAAACATTGTGCTTTGGCAGACAAACAGTAACACTAGTCTTAAATAGAGTACAACCGGCAAAACCCAGAATAACTGAGACAAGCATAAACTGGTTGACCCTTATCTTTTTATATAATCTGATACATCATTTCCATTTCACCCTAGTGCATGAATAGGTAATCTATTATCAAAAATATAAACAGCTAGATCAACATGATTTACCTTCAGACACACATCACTTAAACCATCACATGAATAACACCACACATGACACAAATTTTTCACGTGGAAACCCAACTAGGAAAAACCATGATGGGGATGAATTGTTGGCATTATAACAGACAAGGGGCAGATTGTTGGCATTTCAACAAGGATATTGAGAAGGTTGTTGATGATTATGGATATAACTGATTAAGGATGTTTACTGTCTTAATATTATTATTTTGTCATTGATGTCAAGAAATTGATTTTCTAATTCAGTATGATGTTGCCATATCTTAAGAAGTATGATTTGATGAGTATAAAGATGTCGGTAAAAGACACAGAAAGATTGTGATGAATAAGGGGAGAAATAAGTTATTTAATGGGCAACTATTACTGAGTTAGACAATGATGAGATCATGATGTTTAGATTGTTTTGATATCCTACATATGTTGTTGATTGTAAGGTTAATACTATACTATGTTACCGAGCAAAGAACCTAGTCGGTAAACCCTAAGGAACCTAGTCGGTAAACCCTAAGGTTATCGCTATCAATTAATGAAGGTGGAATGTCTACCGAGTGAAGTTTAGTATTTATTGAGTTGCAACCGAGCTGTAACAGAATGCATTAAATGATTAAAAGTGTTATTTAATGAAGGAAGCTGATGAGTTGGAATTGATTAAATGATTGGTATGCCATGCATGAAGTTTGTTGAAGAATCTATGGCAATGGAAGATCGACAGAAAGATCTACAGCTTAGATTGAACCGCAATACCTTAGCACAAGTTCCAAAAAATGTATGCAAGTTCCAAGGCGAGGTAAAATATTTTCAAATCGAAGGATACATTGAACCTGGTCAAGTTTGAAGATCTGATGGCTATGATTGATCATGGGATATTTGATCAAGAAGATTAAGCAGTTAGCAAATTGTTTATAAATAAGGAACTGTTGATAAACAATGTATGCGGGCAAGTGTAAGCACAAGATGCTACATAGTGATTACCGAGCACAGAAGCTTGAAGACCTGTTTGATTAACAGGGTATAGAGCCCAGTAGAGGGACAAGATAAGTCCTATGACTAGATTGCATTGAGCAAATAAGAATCTGCTTTAGCAATTTTTGATGTGAAGTTGCAAATATATTTTATTACTATTATGTAAAGTGACAGAAAATCTCTTAACCAAGTGGACTTAACAGTCTTATTTGTAAAACCCTCTAGCAAGGTGACATTTTGATTGAGTGTTTGAAACCCTTTAACAAGGTCACTTCTAACAAGGTGAAGATCCTAACAAATCTGAGGGAAATCCCTTAACCGGGTCACATCTAGCAATGTGTTTGTAATCTTTAACAGGGCTTGTTTTTAACCGAGCATACTCTAGAAGAGTATATTTCTTAGTGGGTCTGAAATCCCATAGTGGTTTTTCCCTATTTGGGTTTCCACATTAAATGTGGTGTTAAATGTGTTGTGATGTTTTCTATTTATGAGTTTGCATGATTTACAGTTTTGGTTACTTATATTTGTTTAAGCTACCAAGGTTGAATATGTTGATTTTATGGAAGATTAAGTTTGTATGATTCACCCCCCCCGCTCTCATCTTGTCAGCTTGGCATCTGTACTTAACATTTAGTATCAGAACTATGAATTGACATCAGAGCTTTGGACTCCGGAAGAAAAAGTTTAAAGGTACTTGAGGAAAAGATCCAAAGATGTATAAGAGGGATGCACCGAAGCTGAACAAGTCAAGCTTCTCTATATGATAGAAAAGGATGAAGCTGCACCTATCAGGAGTTGGAGAATATGATGTATATTATCTAGAGAATGATTTCATTACACCTAGCACCTATCCATTGACAATGGAAGAGATAAAGGAAAAGCAAGAACATATTCAAGAAATGATTGAAATAACATCTGCATTGACCGACTCATAGTTTAATGATCTAGAAGATTGCAATGATGCCAAGGCAATGTGGGACAAGCTCATATCTATGTATGGTGGTGATGAACATGTTCAAAGAGAAAAAGTGGATAGTCTAAGAGGACAACTTGAATCTATGAGAATGAATGAAGGTGAGAACATAACCCAGTAGAATACAAGATTAAAGGAGATTGTCAATCAAATCAAAGGAGCAGGAGGAACCATTGAAGAAAAGGATGTCACAAGTAAGTTATTAAGAACCCTTCTACCTGCTTATGCAATCCGAGTCTCTGCAATCAATGAATTGAGGTTTGTACCCAATATGCTAGTTTCTTTGGATGCTACTATTGGTAAGCTACATGCATTTGAATTAAGTAATTTTGATAACAGTGGGTCTTCGGTAAATAAAATTGAGTCTGCATTTAGTTCTTTTCATCTTGATGAATCTAATGATTACAATGATAGAAAATATAAGTACTTTGAAGGGAATCACAGTGGAGCAAGTGAAATATTTCACAAAAACATGGAGGAGGTACACACACTTTATGAAGAAATCAGAAAGCAAGAAGAGTTTGAAGCACTATTAGCCAGAAGGCTACTGAAAGGAAAAGGTAAGTACAAAGGAAAGTTGTCTTTCAAATGTTTCAATTGTGATAAGATAGGACATATGGCTTCTAACTGTCCTGACAAAGATTCTACTGAAAAGAGAGATTACCGAGATGAAAGACAGAAAAATAATCATTACAGAGGATACCGAGACTCCAGAAGAAGAGATAGAAAGTCATGCCTAATAGCTGATGAGGAATTCAATGATGATAAATCAGATGAAACTGATACAAAGGAAGTAGTTTATGTGGCTATCAAAGATGGATCAGATGAAGAAAGGTATGAAGAAAAAGCTTTAATATCTCACATAAATACTAATGATTCTTGGATCATAGATAGTGGATGCTCACATCACATGACAGGTGATAAACACAAGTTTGTTAAATTATAAGATTATGATGGAGGTTATGTAAAAATTAGTAATGATGCACCATGTCCAGTGAGAGGTAAAGGATCCATAACACTTCTTGACAATGCTAAATGTAATGATGTTTATTGGGTTGAAGGTTTGAAATATAATTTGTTGAGTGTAGCACAACTAAACAACACATGTTACCGAATAGAATTTCAGAAAGGAATGGTCAAAGTTCATGACAAGCATGGAAAGTTAGCTGCTACCGGGACTCAAACAAAAGGTAACACATTTCACCTTGACTCAACTCAAAATAATTGTCTTTATGCAAAGATAGATGATACCTGGTTATGGCATAAAAGGTTTTGTCATGTAAATTTTGATAATCTGATCAAAATAAGTAAGAAGTATCGAGTAAGAGGTCTATCAAGTTTGGAAAAACCTGAGAATGCTATGTGTCGAGGATGCCAGATGGGCAAGATGACAAGATCAAGCTTTACAAGTAAGTCCTACACTTCTAAGGGAATTTTAGATCTTGTGCACACTGACCTTTGTGGTCCTATGAAAGTTCAAAGTTATTATGGTGATAAGTATTTCATATTATTTGTGGATGATTATTCAAGGATGATGTCAGTTATGTTTTTAAAAGAAAAATTAGAAGCTTTTCAAATGTTTAAATGGTACAAGGAAAGAGTTGAAAATGAAACAGGAAGACAACTGAAATGTCTTAGATCAAATAGAGGAGGAGAGTTAAATGAAATAGGAAGACAACTGAAATGTCTTAGATCAAATAGAGGAGGAGAGTTTACCTCTGATGAGTTCAACTTAATCTACAATGATCATGGTATAATAAGACAAGTCTCTGCACCAAGAACTCCACAGCAAAAAGGGATAGCTGAGAGAAGAAATAGATCAATTGTGGATTGTGCCAGAACCCTGATGATTGAAAAGAAAGTGCCACAAACATTTTGGAGAGAAGCAATAAGCACAACAATTTACACCCTGAACCGAGTACAACTGAAGAAAAGAACCTTGAAGATGCCATATGAAATCTGGTATGATAAGAAACCTAATGTAAGTTACTTCAAAATCTTTGGAAGTAGATGCTATGCACACAAAGATGATAGAAATGGAAAGTTTGATCAGAAAAGTGAAGAAGGAACATTTCTTGGTTATTCTTCTAGAAGTAAAGCATTTAAATGTCTGATCAAATCATCTAACAAAATAGTAGAAAGTGCAAATGTGAAAATTGATGAATTTGTAGAAAGAAACGATGAAGGAAATTCTAAGGAACCAGAAGATTATGAAGAATTTATCTATGTTCAACCAACAAGTCCTACTGAGAGAGTTATTGAAGAAAATAAAGAGGATATTATGTTACCAAGTGATGAAGAAGATCCTACAGAGCCTACCGAGCCTGTATTAGCCAAGTATGTCAGAAGGAATCATGCATCAAGTCAAATTATAGG
The DNA here is from genome assembly GCF_030272615.1 of Cryptomeria japonica. Classification (NCBI taxonomy): domain Eukaryota; kingdom Viridiplantae; phylum Streptophyta; class Pinopsida; order Cupressales; family Cupressaceae; genus Cryptomeria; species Cryptomeria japonica. The sequence goes on from NC_081408.1 coordinate 655,055,692, forward strand.
AGATAAAGATGATCCAGTGATGACAAGGAACAAACTGAGATAGAACACATGTCTGATATCTGAATTTGAACCAAGAATAGTGAAAGAGGCATTTAACAATGAAGATTGGGTAAATGCTATGACAGAAGAGATTGATCAAATCAAGAAGAATGACACATGGACACTGGTCCCAAGACCGAAGGACAAAAATGTAATCGGTACAAAATGGATTTTTAGAAACAAGCTAAATGAAAAAGGCGAGGTCATTCAAAATAAAGCAAGACTAGTTTGCAAAGGTTATGCTCAAGAAGAGGGAATTGATTATGGTGACACTTTTGCACCTGTGGCAAGAATTGAAGGATAAGAACATTGTTGGCATATGCTGCTTTCAAAAATTTCAAGGTATATCAAATGGATGTCAAATCTGCATTTTTGAATGGTATATTAGAAGAAGAAGTTTATATTGAACAACTTGAAGGATTTGTTGAAGACAAGAATAAAGATCAGGTATGTAAATTGAACAAAGCATTATATGGTTTGAAACAAGCACCTAGAGCATGGTATGAGAGATTGCACTCTTATTTGATCAAGATTGGTTTTATAAGAACAAGTGAAAACAACAATATGTACATGAAGAATGATGAACACAATGGAATACTGATCTCAACCATATTTGTTGATGATATTATCTTTTGTGGAAATCACTCTTTATGCAAGAACTTTGGAAATAAAATGAGCAAAGAATTTGAGATGTCATTAATCAGTGAGATAAAGTATTTTATAGGTTTATAGATATTGCAAATGAAAGATGAGATTTTCATTACTCAATCCAAATACATAAAGGAAATCTTGAAGAAATTTGGAATGGAGGACTCAAAACCAGTAAGTACTCCTATGACTACCAACTGTAAATTATCAAATAATGATGAATCTGCATCTGTTGATGAGACACTTTACCAATCCATGATTGGAAATCTACAATATGTTGTTCACAACAGACCAGATACAACACATGCAGTAGGTATAGTTGCAAGATTTTTTGTAGACCCCAAAGACACACATATGACAACAATCAAAAGAATTTTTAGATACCTGAGAGGCACTGAAGATTGTGGCTTAGTATATAACAAGAGAAATGATTTTGATTTAAAAGTGTATACTGATGCTGATTGGGAAGGCAACATTGATGACAGAAAAAGCACAAGTGGAGGAGCTTTCTTTTTAAGAGAAAGACTAGTGAGTTGGCTTAGCAAGAAACAAGGATGTGTTTCATAGTCAACAACAAAAGCTGAATATGTTGTTGCAGCATTGAATTGTACCAATATAACATGGATCAAACAACTGTTGGAAGGTATAAATGAGAAAGTTACCGAGCCAGTAACTATATTCTATGGCAATACTAGTGCCATTAACATTTCAAAGAATCCTGTTATGCACTCTAAGACAAAGCACATCTCTATCAAATATCATTATCTTAGAGAAGAAGTTCAAGAGAAGAAAGTGGTGTTGGAGTATGTTAGCACAAAGGAACAAATAGCAGATATCTTCACCAAGCCACTACCAAGGGACACTTTTGAGTATCTCAAAAGTAAGTTAGGGGTTCTACCCCTATCTTCTACTCACTGACCGAGTTCGGTGAAAGCATCAATTTGATGACTCTAAAGAATATCTTTTAGGAGTTGATGCTGATTTACACACTTTAGGATGTTTTCTAAAGGTGTGTAGAAAAAAAAAATATAGGGAACAGGAATTGAAGACATAATGCTCTGACCGAGACTGAGTTGACACATAACAACAAGGAATTCACTTCTCAGCGGCAAAAATCATGTTTTAGCTCTTTTACTTTTTGGCATTGTTGTCAAAGGGGGAGAAGACTAATGTATGGGGGAGAAGTTTGATGATAGGGGGAGAGCATTTCAAAATCTCACAACAATCTGAATCCGAATCAATTAGGTCAAATCAATTGTATTTTCCATCAATGCCAAAGGGGAAGATGTTGGCATTATAACAGACAAGGGGGAGATGTTGGCATTATAATAGACAAGGGGGAGATTGTTGGCATTTCAATAAGGACATTGAGAAGGTTGTTGATGATTATGGATATAATTGATTGAGGATGTTTACTATCTTAATATTATTATTTTGTCATTGATGTCAAGAAATTGATTTTCTAATTCAGTATGATGTTGCCATATCTTAAGAAGTATGATTTGATGAGTATAAAGATGTCGATAAAAGACATAGAAATATTTTGATGAATAAGGGGAGAAATAAGTTATTCAATGGGCAACTATTACTGAGTTAGACAATGATGAGATCATGATGTTTAGATTGTTTTGATATCCTACATATGTTGTTGATTGTGTTGGTAAACAGATTTGTCCTTCAACAAATACATACACATACTAACTCCAAATGCCTGGGATAAAGGACAAGGATCACCAATAGTTGGATAGATTATCATTGAATTGATAATCTTCCTCTGAATTGAGAGGTACAACTCTCTCTTTGCAAGATTTATAATGAATTTATTATACAATAGATACGCTAACACTTTTAACCAGAAAGCATCGAAAGGCTTCAACATTTATCCATCAACACAAATAAATGCCTTCAAAACTGCACACATAAGAAATTTATGAAAAGAATATTCAAAAGAGAGTTCATAGACTCTGATTCATAACATTCTTGCTGTATAAATTCAAAGCAAAATAGAGACTCAGTGAAGACTAATGGCTCGATCGATACTCTCTCATGCTTCACAAAGCAAGGGGGATCAAGCAAATCAATACAATGTGAGTCATCCAATAACCAATAATAAACATGAATTGAAAAGGATTACAGAGGTAGCTGATCATCAAATTATATTGTGCCCATAATCAACTTAAGAAATATTGCAAATCTAAGAACGCACAGATTCAAAGATAACACAACATTTCATTAATAACCAGTCATTCTATAATCCAAACAATTCATATGATAACCAAAATATTATCTGTTGCTCCCAAAATCATAATTTTCGGAACCCCTTTCTTTTCTTTTTTCTCCTATATATAGTCTCTCTCTTTCTTTAAAGAGACTTTCAGTTATCAATAACTAATTCTTGAAAAGATAATAAATCAATCTTTTCTTTTATCTTTTATCCTCTTCTTGATAACTTTTTTATGTTTTAAATCTTCAAATCTTTTTATCTCAGAATTTTTATAGACCCGTACTCAGAGATAAATAACTTTTGACTGAGATAATATTTGTCTGATCGCCCTAGTGAGAATTTAGAAAACTACGTTTTCCAGATCATATTAAAATTTCAGCACAATCCAATGGTTCAATTGAAAGTTATGCCCCTCGCACCGAGATTGATTTTTTTTTGTCTCAGAAAATCCATGGTTCTAGATTACATTGAAAATTACAAACATTAAACATGCCAATATTATTGGATTTTGAATTTGCTAAAATTTTGAAGTCACACACTTTGAACCTGCATCTGATGAATCTCTAAACTTTGAATTTGAACCTGTAAAGCGGAAAAATCGAACCCTAGTTGTTCTCCCCTCCCCAACTCCGAAGAGAGAGAAGGGAGAGTCACTAGGGTTGATGGTTTTCACTTAGGAGGGACTTTACATTCAAAAGAGGGGTTGAAACCCACAAGATCCAATCCCACACAATGCAAGATTGGATTCTAAATGAGTTTCAAGGGTTAAGACATCAAGGATACCCTCTTTTGTAAAGAATGTAGATGGAAAGATTGACCTAGGAATTCATGCAAAGTAGGAAAGATTCGCTTATAAACAGAGATAGGGATATGGGATGAAGCTGCGGACCTGGAATTAGCAGTAAAATGTCAAGACGGTGCTGTTCTGCAAATTTGAGCGAAAGTTGATAGGACGATGGCGCCCGGCGTGCACACGGTCCTTCGAAAAATCCGCGAAACGAAGGTGGATCTGTTTGTCTCTGCGCAAGGATTCCAGATCTTCAATTACAGCCGCGTACCTGCAACCTACACACACAAAAGAGAGGACGATTGGGGGGTTAGGGATGAGGGGTTTGCCTTTAGGTCAAACCCCGGTTTTGGAATTAACCAAGAAATGAGAATGCTGTAAATGTAAATGTTTGTAATGTAAACAAGTACTGATACCTTGTTGTAAGAATGTTTGTATTCTTACATGCGAAGGTGTAATGTATGTAGTATGTTGTATGTTGTATGCGATCTCCTCTTCAATGGTTGAATCCTTGTCTTTGAATGCAACACTTAGCCTTGAATGGAGACTTAGAATGCTCAATTGCTTGAAGGAATGCTTGAACGCTTGAATGTTTGGATTTTTGAATATCACTTCCGCCTTTTGCTCACATATGTCCTCCTCCTTTTGAGAGGGGAAATGTAGTTTATATACTTGTCAATTAGGGTTGATAGACTAATTTTCCCGACCTTAGGCCGACCAGGAAACATTATTTTCTGAATTGCAAACTTAAAGACCCGATGCCCAAAAGAGACCGGGCCCAAAATAGGGCCAGGGACCAGGGCGCTCGGTGCCATGGTCCTGGGGGACCAGGGCACTGGGTGCCCTAGTCTTGAAGGACCAAGGCGCTGGGCGCCATGGTCCCACCTCCCAGGACAGCAGGGTGCAAGGAGGGATCAGGCCAGGGTGTAGAAAAATGCAGTTTTTGATGTCATGAACAAGTTTCAAGGTCTCCATTCAGGTTCCGTGTTGCATCGCCATCGTGAAGACCCAAATGCAGTCGAAATTGCAAGTGTCACAATTTTAGGATGCTACATTTAGCCCCCACTTTAGCGGGAGTGTAAGCATACGCTCATACTTTCGGTAAAGTACAAGGAAACAACATTGAAAAACTTTCACCATGTCAAGGAGGCAAGATACACCAAGCCCCCAGTGGACTAAGGATCTTACGACTTCAATTGACAAAGTAAAAGGGAAGATCATGAGAGAGAACCATGACTGTCAGTAGTAAGGTTCCCTCACTATGAGTCATGCAAGAAAGATATCAAAAATTTTCAAGGCAAAGCTAAATTTGTCAATAAATTTTCAAGTATCTTGAAAAGATATGGACGGGATGTATGCCCCCCCACGTTAAAGTGATCACACACGCCTCACTGGGGGTGATTGCTTTAAGGTAGTGATACATATAAGAAATGAGAAAGGAGCACGTTATCACAAGGATTTAGCCCCCAAGTGTGAGATAAGCCCAAGGATAATAGACACAAAAACACAAAGCACAAGGTGACTTTGCTTTTCTCGGGGTCAGTATGCTGTATGATAATTCATGTATATCATATGTATGTATGCATAATTGTTCTTCATTCCCCAATCTTGGAAGGTCACCTAGAAGAAGGGAACACATGTGTCTTTTGAGTCAACATGAGAGAGACCAAGAGATCTCAATGTTTTGCATCATCCTCAAGTAGACAACACTAAGGACAACAAATAGAAGAATGAGAATAACACATAGAAGAAGTAACAAAAGAGATCAAGAGAGGAGGAGAGAGTCTGCTATGCTAATGAAACTAGTCTAGCATGTCATCTACCCCCCGATCTTGCTGATCAGTATTTCAGGAAGGTAGGAAACACGCTAGAGGAGGAACATCCAACACAACAGATGGAGCTATCACAAGATCCAAACAAGGGCTATGTTCATATCCCAAGCCACGTTGTTCTTGTCTAGGAGCTAGGATAAGTGCTTTAGAAAATTCATTAGATAAATGGTTATCAACATCAACATATTCATATTCACTATCAGAATGAATAGGAGTAACATTTCCATCATGAATAACATTTTCATCTATATCATCATCAAGATTTATAAAAATAGGATCTTTAACTCGCACAGGATCAAGACCATCATGCATCTTATGTTTAGGAGATTTCGGCTCAATCGTCGGCTGAGGAGAAAATGGAATAATACTGGCTGAAGGTGTTTTTGGGGATTGCAAAGTTTGAGAAGCAGCTGCCTGAGCTCTAAGACGACGCTTTCATCGGCGTTCACGTGCAGAACGATTTCGTCTAGTCTTAGTAGGAAGTTGAGAAGATTGAGGAGGAGGAATGTTCTCATCCTTATCACTTGGGTGTTTAGGTTGCGGTCTCTTAGGTTGAACAATAGGAGAAGAGGACGGTCTCTTCTCTCCATAAGAGGAAGGAGAAGGAACTACTCCATACAAAGGAGGAATATTTGGTTTAGGAAGGAGACCAAGTCCATCATGATGAGGAGGTATAGGTCTACCTTTAGAAAGTTTATTAGATATAGGCATAGTCACATTCATAGGGAAGGGTTGGGAATCTTCTTGAGGAAAGACATTAGTTTTGTCTTTCAAAGGAATAACTTCCTTCTCAAGAACGATAGGAATGTCAAGTTTGGGTGTTCTAGGTTCACTCAGAGATAGGATCATATCTTTTTTCCACTTTTGATAAGATTTGAAAAGATGATCACTTCGCGGAGGAAGAGATTGGAATTGTTCAGGCCAAAAGTAATCAATAGGAACGCTAGAAGTTCTTTCAGCTGGTTTAAAGAGACTATGATTGACAGTAACAACTTCACCATTATGGGGAAATTTCAAACACTTGTGAATAGGAGAAGCAATAGCTTTCATGGAAGATAGCCAAGGATAGCCTAGCTTCACACGAAATTGTTCGGACGATGGAATAATAGCAAAGTCCACATCAAGGGATTTGTTATGGACCTCAATAGGTAATGTAATAGAACTAATTGCAGGAGAAGAAAATGCATCAAATAGTTTCACAACCACATTTGTTTCATCATAGATCACTTGATTCAATTGCAAAGTAAAGAGAAATTCTTCAGTAATGATATTAACCATACAAGAAGGATCAATAAGCACTCCACGGCGAGGTGTATTCTTGACTTTTGCAACTATATATAAAGGACCATCAGGTGCCCTGATAGTTTCACTGGAATCAAAGGTGATGGAAGGTTCTTTAGGGATTTTCTGCTGCTCTACAAAGTTAATCACATTCGGAGCCATAGACACAAGATCATCAGGTGAGACAGATGAATCATTAGTATCAATCGCATTAGAGGTATGAGAAGGTAATGGATCAGTAAAAATCTGAAGATTTTGGTTAGGAGGAGCTACAAATGTGTTGCCTTTATCATTCACACCAGAAACAGAGATAGTATTATTATCAATCAAATCTTGAATTTTACCCTTTAAAGCAAAACATTTTTCAGTATCATGCCCAGGTTGACGATGAAATTGACAAAAAGATTTGTTATCTAAATAGGGTGAATTAATCTTTGCAGGATCTATTTGCCTTATAGGAGGAAGAGTAAGCACATTTTGTTCCAATAACTTATTCATAATACTATGCAATGATTCATTCAAAGGAGTAAACTTTCTTTCTTTCTTGAAAAACTTAGAAATAGGAGGCACACCCGATGCTGCATTCACATGGTTGTTGATGATGTTTTCATTGAATTTAATTGACTCTCTGTTCGGTTTAAACTTCCCAAATGGTTGTTGACTACTATCACCCTTATCACTCAGAGCCATAGGATTTGCTTGTTCCATTTGACTCACAGTCAGTTGATAATTGTGAAGAGTTGCTTACAACTGTTGGAAATAAGTAAACTCAGAAAACATAAGTTTTTCTCTAATGTCTTTTTGTAAATTAGAAATAAATATTCTTTGAATATCATTGTCAGGTACTGGAAAAGAAATTTGAGCTTACAAATGCTTATGTCTACCAATGAAATCAGTCACTTTTTCTTTAACACCTTGTTTACAATGCATTAAATCAATCAAAGTAACTTTAGAACTTATATTGTTTTGAAATTGTTGAATAAAAGCATTTTCAAGTTGTTCTAAAGAAGTAATAGAATAAGAAGGCAACGAGCAATACCATTGTAGGGCTTTATCTCTTAATGTTCTAGTAAAAAATTTTGCAAGCAACCTTTGGTCATAAGCAAAATCAGTACATATTGTTTGGAAGGTCTTAACATGTGTTAGAGGATCACCCTTACCATTATAAAGCTCCAAATGCGGGATTTCAACATGTTTAGGGGGGATAGCTCGAACAATGTCAAGAGAAAGTGGGCTCGCAACATCAAATGTGGGCACACTAAACTTAGATTGATTCATAGAGGCAATTTGTTGCTATAAAGAAGAGACAGTTTGTGCAAGATTGTTAATGGTCGCTTCAGTCGAAGAGTTCATATTAGATGTGTTAGATTGTGATGGAGGTGTTATGTTATTGAAAGAAGGTAGAGGGTAAGGTGGTGGGACACTATGATAGTTAGTCATAGGAGATGATTGGAAAGGAGGAACACTACAAGGAGGAATGGAAGGGTTAAATGAATTGCCCCCTTGCGTCATGTTTATTTGTGGAGATATAATAGGAACACTCATTGAAGGAATGAATGAAGAAGTCAGATTGAATGAAGGAAGAGGGTTGATTGAAGAAGAGGGATTGCCCCCATGACTGGTGATCATAGGAGGAATGTCTTGTATTGAAGTAGTCATTATGTTTGGTGTAAAAGTAGGTATACTAGCAATAGGAGTCGTCAAAGGAATAGAATGATTAAATTGAGTAGGAGGTTGTGTATAACCTAAGGTTTCGGCACAACTCTTCATAGGCATCACATTCGAATCCACAATGTGTACAATACCACACAAAATATCAATTCCATTCTTATCACTTTGCACCATACGCTTTAGACCCTCAATTAAGGTAAGAGCTTGACTATCGGGGTATTCTTGAGACATCCATTGTCGAAAATCATCAAATTGGTTATCCAATTTTGAAAGTTGTTCTACAGAAACCTCATGGAGAGCTTCTTCGTCATTAAGAGGATTAGAGGAATTACCCATGTCCTCGTTAAAAAGGCCATTCAAATTAGGTTCCATCTCCTTGGTAATTACACCTTGGAAAGACTTAATTCTAAGGCTTCGTCTAACGGGAATAGTGTAAGTAGGGCTTATTGTTGTAAAACTCATGCACTAAAGAAAGAGAGAAGATTTTGAATTTTAGAGGTAGCAAATTTCAATAAAACCAACCAATCTCCTAGATTTAAGCTGTTAAATGCAATCAGGACAATCTCCCGAAATTTCGGAAAAAATGTCCGGGACCGTGGTGAACGGAGTGCACACGGTCCTCGCAACTTTTTTCCAAATTTTCAGGGATGAAAGTTATGATGATTTTAAAGCTAATCTGAAAAAAATTGAGTGATTTTACGATCTGTAGATAGGCCAAATTAAAGTTGCAATCTCAAAATTGAACCCTACCAAGATTGTTGAAAAATGTAAAATTTGAATTTTGAAAAAGAGAGGGAAATTGAAATTTTGAATTTTATGATTTTAGAGGGAATACTAAAAGCAATGCAAGTTTTGAAATTTAAAAGTTGACTCAATTTCATGCAAAATTCAAATTTGAAAGCGGAAATCAGAGTTGTTGCAATTAAACACTTAATTTCAAAAGTCACAAATTGTAAAGATTTGAATAAAACACTGAAATTTTGAATGAATGCCAACACACTTTTCAGATTTAGGACTATAAGGAACACAATTTTGATACAAATTTCAATTTCAATGATTTTTGAATGATTAGAAGCCTCAATCCAAGCAATCGCTAGACCAACTTTGACTGTAATTTTGAAAGTGTTAAAATTGATAAAATCAGCCAAAATTCTGGATTTTAGCAGAAAAATACAGTAAGATCTAGCTCCCGAAATTTCAGAAAAAATGTCAGGGACGATAGCGCTTGGGGTGCACATGGTCCTCGCAACTTTTTTCCAAATTTTCAGGGATGAAAGATATTGTGATTTTATTGCGGAATCCAAAGTTATAGCCGATTTGGAGGTGTTTTGATTAGTGAAATTATCAGTCAAAGGTTGAATCAAGAAGGTCTTAAAAATTAGGGTTTTGACATTTAACCACTTAATTTTCAGAATTAAAGCACAAATATGAATTGACAATTTGCAATAGAAGGGTAGATCTGAAACAAGCATTAACAATTAAACATTTCACAAGCTTAATTACTAAAAAGAAAATTTTAGGGTTTTTATGCAATTAACTTCTAAAATTTGCAAAAGATCAAACATGGAAATGTAATTAGGGAAGCAAATTTTTTAGATCTAACCATGAATAATTAGAATGAGGATGTTCATGTCGGGTTCACCAAAATGTAAAGCAGAAAAATCAAACCCTAGTTGTTCTCCCCTCCCCAACTCCGAGGAGAGAGAAGGGAGAGTCACTAGGGTTGATGGTTTTCACTTAGGAGGGACTTTACATTCAAAAGAGGGGTTGAAACCCACAAGATCCAATCCCACACAATGCAAGATTGGATTCTAAATGAGTTTCAAGGGTTAAGACATCAAGGATACCCTCTTTTGTAAAGAATGTAGATGGAAAGATTGACCTAGGAATTCATGCAAAGTAGGAAAGATTCGCTTATAAACAGAGATAGGGATATGGGATGAAGCTGCGGACCTAGAATTAGCAGTAAAATGTTGAGACGGTGCTGTTCTGCAAATTTGAGTGAAAGTTGACAGGACGATGGCGCCCGGCGTGCACACGGTCCTCCAAAAAATCTGCGAAACGAAGGTGGATCTATTCGTCTCTGCGCAAGGATTACAGATCTTCAATTATAGCCGCGTACTTGCAACCTACACACACAAAAGAGAGGACGATTGGGGGGTTAGGGATGAGGGGTTTGCCTTTAGGTCAAACCCCGGTTTTGGAATTAACCAAGAAATGAGAATGCTGTAAATGTAAATGTTTGTAATGTAAACAAGTACTGATACCTTGTTGTAAGAATGTTTGTATTCTTACATGCGAAGGTGTAATGTATGTAGTATGTTGTATGTTGTATGTGATCTCCTCTTCAATGGTTGAATCCTTGTCTTTGAATGCAACACTTAGCCTTGAATGGAGACTTAGAATGCTCAATTGCTTGAAGGAATGCTTGAACGCTTGAATGTTTGGATGTTTGAATATCGCTTCCGCCTTTTGCTCACATATGTCCTCCTCCTTTTGAGAGGGGAAATGTAGTTTATATACTTGTCAATTAGGGTTGATAGACTGATTTTCCCGACCTTAGGCCGACCAGGAAACATTATTTTCTGAATTGCAAACTTAAAGACCTGATACCCAAAAGAGACCGGGCCCAAAATAGGGCCAGGGACCAGGGCGCTGGGCGCCATGGTCCTGGGGGACCAGGGCATTGGGCACCCTAGTCCTGAAGGACCAAGGCGCTGGGCGCCATGGTCCCACCTCCCGGGATAGCAGGGTGCAAGGAGGGATCAGGCCAGGGTGCAGAAAAATGCAGTTTTTGATGTCATGAACAAGTTTCGGGGTCTCCATTCAGGTTCCGTGTTGCATCGCCATCGTGAAGACCCAAATGCAGTCGAAATTGCAAGTGTCGCAATTTTAGGATGCTACAGAACCTTTGAAATCAAACCTTGAACCTTGAACCTGCGTGCTTGAACTTGCGGGCTTGAACCAAAGAAGGTTCAAAGTTCAAGTTCAAAGACCAAAAATTACAATGAATCCGAAATTTGAACCGCTCGAACCTTGAACCTGCGGGGTTCAATCAGAAGGTTCAAAACACAAACTGCAACCACATTATATTTTATTTATCACTTTGTTTTCATATCTGGTTGCGCATTGAACCTTTGAACCTTTTGAACCTTTTGAACTACTTGAACTTAAAGAGGTTCAAGGTTCAAGTTCAATGATAATTGTTCCTTTGGGCTGCCATAGAAAAACCTTCATAACTTTTTAGTGAAAACTCTGTTTCTTGTGAAATTTTAACCATAGAATAAATGAGCCAAGTAGAGCATAACCCAGAAATAATTTTGGCATATGAAACATAAGACTTGAGATTTAATTATTTGGACATATGGGTAACTCGAATATTAAAGAATTAAAATCTCTCAGCTGATATGAATTTTGGCCACAAAAACTTCAGCATTAAAACATTAAAAATAGCTGATTTTTAGCTAATCATGAGGCTTTAGGAACAAGCAAAAATATAGGGCTAACAGATTGTAAGGTTAATACTATACTATGTTACCAAGCAAAGAACCTAGTCAGTAAACCCTAAGGTTATCGCTATTGGTTAATGAAGGCAGAATGTCTACCGAGTGAAGTTTAGTATTTACCGAGTTGCAACCGAGCTGTAAAAGAATGCATTAAATGATTAAAAGCGTTATTTAATGAAGGAAGCTGATGAGATGGAATTGATTAAATGATTGGTATGTCATGCATGAAGTTTGTTAAAGAATCTATGGCAATGGAAGATTGACAGAAAGATCTACAGCTCAGATTGAACCACAATACCTTAGCACAAGTTCCAAGAAATGTATGCAAGTTCCAAGGTGAGGTAAAATGTTTTCAGATTGAAGGATACATTGAACTTGGTCAAGTTTGAAGATCTGATGGCTATGATTGATCATGGGATATGTGATCAAGAAGATTAAGTGGTTAGCAAATTGTTTATAAATAAGGAACTGTTGATAAACAATGTATGTGAGCAAGTGTAAGCACAGGGATGCTACATAGTGATTACTGAGCACAGAAGCTTGAAGACCTATTTGATTAATAGAGTATAGAGCCCAACAGAGGGACAAGATAAGTCCTATGACTAGATTGCATTGAGCAAATAAGAATCTTCTTTAGCATTTTTTGATGTGAAGTTGCAGATATATTTTATTACTGTTAGTTTGTAAAGTGATAGAAAATCTCTTAACCGAGTGGAGTTAACAGTCTTAGTTGTAAAACTCTCTAGCAAGGTGACATTCTGATTGAGTGTTTTAAACCCTTTAACAAGGTCACTTCTAACAAGGTGAAGATCCTAACAGATCTGAGGGAAATCCCATAACTGGGTCACATCTAGCAATGTGTTTGTAATCTTTAACAAGATTTGCTTTTAACCGAGAATACTCTAGAAGAGTATATTTCTTAGTGGGTCCGAAATCCCATAGTGGTTTTTCCCTATTTGGGTTTCCACGTTAAATGTGGTGTTAAATGTGTTGTGATGTTTTCTGTTTATGAGTTTGCATGTTTTCCAGTTTTGGTTACTTATATCTGTTTAAGCTACCGAGGTTGAATCTATTGATTTTATGGAAGATTGTATGATTCACTCCCCCTCTCATCTTGTCAGCTTGGCATTTGTACTTAACATTTAGTATGAGAACTATCATGAATACCCACAAGCTATTTTTGAACTCTTTAGAAGTCCACTCTGTTAGGAGCCTTGTCCGGTTAAAGACTGATACAATAGGTTCTGTTAGGAACCGATGCTCTTAGGGATCACTCGGTTAAGGGGTGGCTAGAATACTCGGTTAAGGGTTAAACCCTGTTAAAGGTTACCTTGTTAGAGGATTTCAAGAACTCAATGGTTTTGAGTCACCCAGTCAAAGGATTTACAGTAAGCTGGTTAAAGCTACCCTATTAAGGGATTTCCCAACTATTGAAGTCGTTAGAGATCAACAGGTATTACAATGATCTGGTAACATCACTCAATGCCAATGCAGATCCTCTTTAGCTCCTCTTCACCTTTTACACTTACACTCTGCAGGTATCACTTCTCTCCTTTGGTCTGGCAAGAATCATGTATCTCTTCACTTGGATACACACACACAAATTTTGCCAACAACTTCAGAAAGAAACACAACATCGACCTTATAGAAAACAGATAGGTCGGTAGCATAAACCCTAAACCCTAAACCTGTTAGGTTAAGCAATTCAAACGGTTCAATTTTGACTGTTGAGCACATTGCATTAAATGCAACAGCCTTGAACCAATCTCAAGACGTTCTCCATTGTTCATTTTCCACTGCTTTCATGGTGGTTGATAACCCATCACGTGTTTTTACCGTTTACACACTTCGCACATTCCCAAGGTAGATAGGAACAATCTCCTTCATGCAAGATCCTTCACGCACACAAGACTGACATGGAAACATGATCTGTTATTCATTACAATGCTAACTCATCGCATACAATCACCGATTGAATCACATAGGCTTGAAGTACTTCAACCGGAAACCCTGAAGTTAAGACTACCAATCGGTAGTCATACAAAGATTCCATGTACCAGTTTCCATATCAACATGCCAATTCACCTTGAACAAACACACCACTTCACTTTGGCACATATACCGGTTCACAATGTTATACTGGTTCTCACATATACCAGTTCTTGGTAACATACCAGTTCTCTCTTCTTCAGCATATTAACATCAATGACAACATACAATGTCATCATGTCCTCATACCGGTTCACATAATGCTAACAGTGTAAACCACTATACTTACTGCTTCTCTTCAATATACATATGGTAGGTTTTCTTCCGATATGTCATGTTTGTGTACTCACATATCCATATAGCCTTGCCATGTAGCTCAATAAGCAACAAGGGTAGGTAGGAAATATGTGTGGGTAAGTAGGAGAAACAATATAATATTCCACATGAGGTGGATCACCTACTGAATGTGGAATGTAACAACAAGATAAGACCACAAAAGGTGGAAATTCTCCTACACACACTATCCCAATGTGTCACAAAAACCCAAGTGTCTCATACCCAAACTACTATGAAATGCATTTCCTAAGTAAACTTAAGTAAAGTGTAATAATATCCAAGATAAATAATTATTTACACCAACACCCCCCCTTAAGTGCAACTTAGGGGAATACACTTAAGTCTACAATGCAACTAAGCAATGCAAGATGGGTCCCTACTACTAGGCCATATTAGGTACCCATGTACAAATGCAAATACATGCAAACCAATGCAACGAAATCTCTCACAAAGCAGGGAAAGAGAGAAAAACCCAATGGGAAAAAACCCTCCCCCAAAAGAGAGATGAAAACTAGATACAAAGAACTCTCATAGAAGTATGTAAAGGATAAAAACCCATGTGAGGAAAATGTCCCCCCCATATGAGAGACTAGGAAGCCCCCCCTCAATGTGGAATTTGCACCAATGATAGAAGCTTGATGATGAATGAAGAAACTGCTCCACAAACATCAAACCACATTCCTCCCCTTAGGAAGAAACAAAACCAAAGGTATATCCATGAAGTCTCCCCAACCATGAAGGGAAGATGTAGGAAAAATACTCATGATGAAAGGAATCTCTAAAAATTTCTCAAGTGTCCCCATGTCGATGTTGAAAGTTACCCCCTCCAAAGGTGGTAAACTGTGCCACACTACTGAAAAAGGCACTCCAAGATCTAGTGGAGAAGAATGTAGAACAATATTCAAAGACTCATATGTCTCCTCAAAAGATAAAGAAACCTCCTCCAACAGCTGGACAAAAGTATCCACAATCATGTCAACCTCTAAAGATTGATCAAGTAGAGAATGCACAAGAGGGTCAGAGTGATCCCTCGCAACAATCGAAGAAGGATCATCTTCATCAAAGAGAAGATGAATGTCATCAATGATGTCTCCAAATCTGCAATGTAGGACTCCACAAACAAACCTACAATGTTTGTCAAGTAGGCATCCCATGAAACTGAAGCTAGAAGACATGAAATATCATGTTGCACTAAATCACAAGAAGGAAAAAGTGTCACACTAGCTGCATCATCAGGTGCAATAGGTGGTGTGATGTCAAGAGAAGGAGATGAAATGCAAGTCTCGACAATGGGGTCACATGTGAGAATCCCCAATTTTAAGTTCCCAATGTTCTCCTCAAAATATGAATCATCAACATAGGAAGAATCAATCTCATCAATAGGACCAAAATGTGAAAAAGAGTACAACTGAGATGCATGATCAACCACCCCAGTCACAATGATAGCTCCACTCTCCAAGTCTCTAATGATAACTAAATTAGGTGTGAAATCCATAGTTTTCCTAGTTGTCCCATGTGTGATTTGATAGATGGAAAGAAGATTGTTTGTCAAGTGGGGTACACACAACACATCATTTAAGGAGTTATCCCCAATGGCAATAGATTCTTTCCCAATCACATCCATTTATGTATGATTGCCCATCAAAATTTGTGGTATGTGGCAAGGCTCAAATGTAGAAAATATAGACTGTGAAGATGCCATATGATGAGAAGCCCCTAAATCTAGAAGACATCTCCCTAAATCATGACTTTTAGTAGCACAAAGAGCTTGTCCCTTTCCTTTATCTATCCCAAAAGAGTGATCCTTTCCTTTATCCTTATCCTTGGAAGAAGAAGCTGATCTAGACATTCTAGAAGGTAGGTTGATTTTTTTCTTCTCAAGAAGATTCTTCAACTCATCAATATTCTTCTCTTAACAATGATGTTCATCATGTCCCGACTTCTTGCAATATCCACAAAAAATATTGTCCTTATATGATTTCCTCTTAGGTGAGAATGGTGAATAACCTTGTTGTGGAGAGGAATATTCTGCTCCATCTTGTTGTGGTTTTGACTTAGGTTGCTTTTGATTCTTGTCTTTTCCTTGATTTCTTTGATTCCCTTTGTTAGCCACCAAAGCTTGTGACTTTGAATATTTGAGAATCCCCATCGTGGTCAACTTAGATTGCTCAAGTATCAAGATCTCCGTGAATGAATCACATAAGGGAGAAGTGTATGAGGAACCTTGAGCTAACCTATGTTGGCATTATGTGAACTAGTATGAAGACATACTGATATTGTATGTTGTCATTGATGTCAATATGAGACATAGTGTGAACCAGTATATGCCAAAGTGAAGCGGCACATTTGTTCAAAGTGAACGGGCATGTAGTCATGAGAACTAGCACATGGAAGCATTGTATGACTACCAGTTGGTAAGGCAGCTTCCACTTTGGGGTTTCTGGTTGGAGTATCTCAAGTCTGTGTTACTCAATTGGTGATCTTTGTGTGATGAGTTAGCAGTATGATGGAGGACAGATCGTGTTGCCACGTAAGCTCTGTGCATGTGAAGCATCTTGCATGAAGAAGAATATTCCTATCTACCTCGGGAATGTGCAAAGTCTATCAAATGGTGATAACGCGTGATGGGTTATCAGCCGCCATGAAAACGGTGGATAATGGATGATGGAGAATCTCTTGAGATCAACTCAAGACTGGTGCATTTAATGCAGTATGTTTCAATGGTCAGGATCAAACTGTTTGAATTGCTCAACCAAACAAGTTTAGGGTTTAAGGTTTTTTCTACCAACCTGTATGTTCCCTATAAGGTCGATGTTAGGTTTCTGTCTGAAGTTGTTGGCAAAAGTTGTGAGTGTGTATCCAATGAAAGTGATACAAGATTCTTGCCAGACCATAGGAGAGAAGAGATATCTACAAAGTGAATGTGCTGAAGGAAAAGATGAGCCTAAGTAGATCTGTATTATTATTAAGTGTTGTTAATAGATCATTGTAATACCTATTGATCTCTAACCACTTCAACAGTTGTAAAATCCCCTAACAGGGTAGCCTTAACTGGCTTGATTCAAAATCCCTTAAATCGGGTGGTCTTAACCGGCTTGCTGTAAATCCCTTAACTGGGTAACTCGAAGCTAATGAGTTCTGAGAAGCTAGAGAAGCTTAGGAGATCCTTTCAGCTATTAAGTTCTTAAAATCCTCTAACAAGGTGACCCTACCAGGTTTAACCCTTAATTGGGTGATCCTTAACAGGATCAGTTCCTACCAGAACCTATTGTAATGTTCTTAACCAGACAAGGCTCCTAACAAAGTGGACTTCTAAATAGTTCAAAAAGAAGCTTGTGGGTATTCATCCCCACCGTGGTTTTTCCTAGTTGGGTTTCCACATGAAAAATATGTGTGTCATGTGAAATACTTTTGTCTTGTGATGCTTTGTTTATCTGTTATGCACATGAAGGTTCTATGTTTTATGCCTGTCTATAAAACATATTGAACTCATTGTTGTGAAGATTTGATGGTTAAGACTACTAGTTCATGCATGTGAATATTATGATAATGTGGTATTGAGCTAAGAGAAAATCTTAGTGAGTGACCGGGTCATGGCTGACTGAGCTATACTAGATGTTACCGGTTGCACTCTGTTTTACTGGTATCTTTGTTTATCAGTCATTGTGAGTGTTTGCTGTCAAACCGGTTTTGGACTGTATTTGTGTCTGTACTGATTCACCCCTCCTCTCAGCATTGGTTTGGTACTAGTGGTTCATCATTGAGTTATCAATTGGTATCAGAGCACTCTAGGTCCTCTGTGTTGTAAGCTTAACCGCTTGAGGAAAAGATCCTATCCAAATGATGAAGAGGGAAGGTCCAAAGTTCAACAGGGAAAACTTTGGTATATGGAAAGACAAGATGAAGATATTCATCAAAAGCATGGGTGTTCAACACTGGAGTTATGTTGAAAATATATATGTTGTTACTACCGGTACTCTCATCGATGACCAAAAGAGAGAGATACAAGAAAATGGGCAAGTCATGGAAGCCCTCATCAGTAGTCTATCTAACATTGAGTTTATTGATGTTCAGGACAAGGCAAATCCCAAAGAAGTATGGGATGCTCTTGAAAATATCTATGGTGGTGATGAGCATGTAAAACAGGCTAAGGAAGAGAGCTTGCGAGGAAAGTTTGAAGACATGAGAATGGTTGAAGGAGAGACCATTTAGCAGTATGGAATAAGAATCAAAATAGTTGTTGGAGAAATAAAGAGTGCAGGTGGCAAAATAGAAGATTCTACTGTGGTAAGTAAGGTCCTGAGATCCCTATTGTTGGTCTATGCAATAAGGGTTGCTGCTATTCAGGAGCTGAGATCAATAGACAAGTCTAAGGCATCCTTGGACTCCATCATAGCCAAGTTGATAGCCTATGAGCTAAATAGCTTCGATGGTAGTGTTCAAAAGTCAAAATCAACTTTTAAAGCTTCTGCTATACCATCCAGGAAAGGAAAAGAGGCTAGCACTAGTGGGGAACCTAGTCAAAATAGAGAAATGAAGGATGAAGAGTTTCTGATGGAATTTGAAGCTCTTCTAGCCAGGAGATTCCCAAAAGGAACTGGTAAATACAAAGGTAAGCTACCTTTGAAATGTTTCTCCTGCAACCGGATAGGACATATTGCTATGAACTGTCCTAATAGTGACAACAAAGACAAACCGAAAAGGTTCAAGAAATTCAAAGGAGGAAACCGGAGAAATTGTTTTGTGGCTGTTGATGAAGGTGTCACAAATGAGGAATCAGAAGATGAAGAGAATGAAGACATTGTGTTCATTGTTGTAAAGGAAGATGTGACAGACAAGAACGCTCTTGTCTCCCAGTTTGATGATTCCAATGAGTGGATCATTGATAGTGGTTGCTCTCACCATATGACTGGTGACCGGAGCAAGTTTCTATCATTAGAAGAGTATGATGGTGGTGTGGTTCACTTTGGCAATGATGCACCATGCATGGTCAAAGGCAGAGGGTCCATCTCCTTGAATGGAAAGAGTAGTGCTAACAATGTGTATTGGGTTGATGGTCTCAGACACAACCTTCTAAGTGTTGCCCAGTTAAATGACAGTGGACTCACTCTGCAATTCAAGAATGGAGTTTGCAGAATCAAAGGTAAAGATGGTAAATTGGTAGCCACCGACATGCAGACTAAAGGTAACCTATTTCATCTAAATGCTAATATAAGTACATGTCTTATGGCTAAGCTTGATGATAGCTGGATATGGCATAGGAGATTATGCCATGTGAACTTTGACAACATTGTGAAGGCTAGTAAGATCAATGCAGTTAGAGGGTTGCTGGTGCTGAGAAAACCAGATAATACCTTGTGTAGAGAATGTCAATTGGGGAAAATGTCTTCCTCAACTTTTAAAGGTAAATCTTTCACTGCTGACAACTTGCTTGATCTTGTGCATACTGATTTATGTGGTCCTATGAAAACTAGAAGTGTGCAGGGTGATAGGTACTTCATGATTCTCACAGATGATTGCTCAAGAATGATGTGGGTCACATTCTTGAAAGACAAGTCTGAAGCTTTTGGGAAATTCAAAGCTTTCAGAGCATTAGTGGAAAAGGAAAGCGGTAAAAGGATCAAGTGTCTCAGAACTGATCAAGGAGGGGAATTCACTTCCAGTGAATTCAACAAGTACTGTGAAGAATTTGGCATCAAGAGATAGCTGTCTACCCCCCGGACTCCACAACAGAATGGCCTAGCAGAGAGGAATAACTGGACTGTGGTTGAAGCAGCTAGAACTATGTTGATCCAAGGAAAGGTTGCTCACACCTTTTGGAGAGAATCGGTGAGCACTGCAGTTTACACTATGAACCGGGTACTCATCAAAAAGGGAAAGGACAAAACTCCTTATGAGTATTGGACCGGTAAGACCCCTATGGTAAACTAATTTAAGGTCTTTGGTAGCAAATGTTACATCAAGAGGAGTGAACATCAGGGCAAATTTGAAGCTAAATGTGATGAAGGAATATTTCTAGGATATTCCACCAAGAGTAAAGCTTTCAAGTGCTACAACAATAGGACTCAGAGAATTATGGAAAGCATCAATGTAAGAGTTGATGAATCCTCTGAGAAGACTGGGAAAACTGGCAGTGAGCAAGTTGTAAATGAAAAGGTTACAACCTTCTGGGAACCAGTTGTAAGTCAACCGAGCACCAGTAACAGTGTTCCTGAACCGGTGAATGTTGGTTCAAATCCCTTAACCGAGTAACTCGAGGCTAATGAGTTCTAAGAAGCTATAGAGCTTAGGAGATCCTTTTAGCTATTGAGTTCTTGAAATCCTCTAACAAGGTGACCCTACCGGGTTTAAGCCTTAACTGGGTATCCCTTAACCGGGTGATCCCTAATAGGATCGGTTCCTAGGAGAACCTATTGTAATGTCTTTAATCAGATAAGGCTCATAACAGAGCAGACTTCTAAAGAGTTCAAAAAGTAGCTTGTGGGTATTCATCCCCATCGTGGTTTTTCCTAGTTGGGTTTCCATGTGAAAAATATGTGTGTCATGTGAAATGCTTTTGTCTTGTGATGCTTTGTTTTACCTGTTAAGCATATGAAGGTTCTATGTTTTATGCTTGTCTATAAAACATATTGAACTCACTATTGTGAAGACCTGATGGTTAAGTTTACCTATTTATGCATGAGAGTATAATGATACTGTAGTATTGAGATAAGAGGGTAGCTTATTGAGTGACTGGTTCATGAATGATTGAGTTGTACTGGATGTTACCGGTTGCACTCTATTTTACCGGTATCCCTGTTTGTCAATCATTTGGGGTATTTGTTGTCAAACTAGTTTTGGACTGTATTTGTGTTTGTACTGATTCACCCCCCCCTCTCAGTACTGGTTATGTACTCGTGGTTCATCATTAAGTTATCAATTGGTATCAGAGCACTCCAGGTTCTCTATGTTGTAAGCTTAACCGGTTGAGGAAAAGATCCTAGTCAAATGATGAAGAGGGAAGGTCCAAAGTTTAACAGGGAAAATTTTGGTATATGGAAAGACAGGATGAAGATATTCATCAAAAGCATGGGTGTTCAACACTGGAGTTATGTTGAAAATGTATATGTTGTTCCTACCGGTACTCTCACCGATGACCAAAAGAGAGAGATACAAGAAAATGGGCAAGTCATGGAAGCCCTCATCAGTAGTCTATCTGACATTGAGTTTATTGATGTTCAGGACAAGGCAAATCCAAAAGAGGTATGGGATGCTCTTGAAAATATCTATGGTGGTGATGAGCATGTAAAATAGACTAAGGAAGAAAGCCTGAGAGGGAAGTTTGAAGACATGCAGATGGTTGAAGGAGAGACCATTCAGCAGTATGGAATAAGAATCAAAACATTTGTTGGAGAAATAAAGAGTGCAGGTGGAAAAATAGAATATTCCACTATGGTAAGTAAAGTCCTAATATTCCTGTTGCCGGTCTATGCAATAAGGGTCGCTACTATTCAGGAGCTGAGATCAATAGACAAGTCTAAGGTGTCCTTGGACTCCACCATAGCCAAGTTGATAGCCTATGAACTAAATAGTTTTGATGGCAGTGTTCAAAAGACAGAATCAGCTTTTAAAGCCTCTGCTATACCATCCAGAAAAGGAAAAGAGGCTAGCACTAGCGGGGAACCTAATCAGAATAGAGAAATGAAGGATGAAGAGTTTCTGATGGAATTTGAAGCTCTTCTTGCCAGGAGATTTCCAAAAGGAACTGGTAAATACAAAGGTAAGCTCCCTTTGAAATGTTTCTTTTGTAACCGGATAGGACATATTGCTATGAACTGTCCCAATAGTGACAACAAGGATAAACCGGAAAGGTTCAAGAAATTCAAAGGAGGAAATTAGAGAAACTGTTTTGTGGCAGTTGATGAAGGTGTCACAGATGAGGAATCAGAAGATGAAGAGAATGAAGACATTGTGTTTGTTGTCGTAAAGGAAGATGTGGCAGACAAGAAGGCTCTTGTCTCCTGGTTTGATAATTCCAATGAGTGGATCATTGACAGTGGTTGTTCTCACCATATGACTGGGTACCGAAGCATGTTTCTATCCTTAGAGGAGTATGATGGTGGTGTGGTTCACTTTGGCAATGATGCACCATGCATGGTCAAAGGCAGAGGGTCCATCTCTTTGAATGGAAAGAGTAGTGCTGACAATGTGTACTGGGTTGATGGTCTCAGACACAACCTTCTAAGTGTTGCCCAGCTAAATGACAGTGGCCTCACTCTGAAATTCAAGAATGGATCTTGCAGAATCAAGGGAAAAGATGGTAAATTGGTGGCCATCGACATGCAGACTAAAGGTAACTTATTTCATCTGAATAAAAATATAAGTACATGTCTTATGGCTAAGCTTGATGATAGCTGGATATGGCATAGGAGACTCTGCCATGTAAACTTTGATAACATTGTAAATGCTAGTAAGATCAAGGCAGTTAGAGGGTTGCTGGTGTTGAGCAAACCGGACAATACCTTATGCAGCGAGTGTCAATTGGGGAAAATGTCTTCCTCAACCTTTAAAGGTAAATCTTTCATTGCTGACAACTTGCTTGATCTTGTGCATACTGAATTATGTGGTCCTATGAAAACTAGAAGTGTGCAGGGTGATAGGTACTTCATGATTCTCACTGATGACTGCTCAAGAATGATGTGGGTCACACTCTTGAAAGACAAGTCTGAAGCCTTTGTCAAATTCAAAGATTTCAGAGCATTAGTGGAGAAGGAAAGCGACCAAAGGATCAAGTGTCTCAGAACTGATCAAGGAGGGGAATTCACTTCCAGTGAATTCAACAAGTATTGTGAAGAAGTTGGCATCAAGAGATAGCTGTCTGCCCCTCGTACTCCACAACAGAATGGCCTAGTAGAGAGGAATAACCAGACGATGGTTGAAGGAGCTAGAACCATGTTGATTGAAGGAAAGGTAGCTCACACCTTTTGGAGAGAAGCGGTGAGCACTGTAGTCTACACTATGAACCGGGTACTCATCAAAAAGGGTAAGGACAAAACTCTTTATGAGTATTGGACCAGTAAGACACCTATGGTTAACTAATTTAAGGTATTTGGTAGCAAATGTTACATCAAGAGGAGTGAACATCAGGGCAAATTTGAAGCTAAATGTGATGAGGGAATATTTCTAGGATATTCCACCAAGAGTAAAGCTTTCAAGTGCTACAACAATAGGACTCAGAGAATTATGGAAAGCATCAATGTAAGAGTTGATGAATCCTCTGAGAAGACTGAGGAAACCGACAGTGAGCAAGCTGGAAATGAACCAGTTTCAACCTTCTGGGAACCGGTTGTCAGTCAACTGAGTACCAATAACAGTGTTCCTGAACCGGTGAATGCTGATACTGATGAAGATGAGGATGAAGAAGAAAAGAAAGAAGAACCAGTTAAGACCATTCCTCGGTATGTCAAGTTGAATCATGATCCCAAGCAGATCATAGGTGATAAGGATGTAGGAATCCTTACCAAAAGAAAGATCAGAGAAAACTCATGTATGATCTCTGAATTTGAGCCTAAGTCATTCAAAGAGGCTCATAAAGATGAATACTGGATCAAGGCAATGGAAGAAGAACTTGACCGGATAGAGAAAAATGGTACATGGTCCTTGGTACCCAGACCAGAGCATAAAAATGTCATTGGCACCAAATGGGTGTTCAGAAATAAGTTGAATGAGGATGGCACAGTGATTAGGAATAAAGCCAGATCAGTATGCAAAGGATATGCTCAAGAAGAAGGAGAAGACTATGGCAAAACCTTTGCTCCTATAGCCAGATTGGAAGGAGTTCGTATGCTTCTTGTATATGCAACTTTTAAGAGGTTCAAGGTATATCAAATGGATGTAAAATCTGCATTCCTAAATGGTGTACTTGAAGAGGAGGTGTATATTGAGCAACCAGATGGTTTTGCCCTATCTAAAGATAGTGACATGGTATGTAGCCTACATAAAGCATTATATGGTCTAAAGCAAGCACCTAGGGCATGGTATGAGTGCCTACATTCCCATCTTGTGAAGATTGGATTTGAGAGAACAAGTGAAGA
Organism: Cryptomeria japonica; assembly: GCF_030272615.1. Taxonomy (NCBI): domain Eukaryota; kingdom Viridiplantae; phylum Streptophyta; class Pinopsida; order Cupressales; family Cupressaceae; genus Cryptomeria; species Cryptomeria japonica. Next base: position 655,080,078 of record NC_081408.1, read on the forward strand.
TAGCAATATCTACTTGAAGTCTGAAGAAGATCAGATCCTGATCTATGAAGTTTTTGTTGATGACATCATCTTTGGTGGAGATGACAAGATGAGTCATGAGTTTATTGATGAGATGAAGAAAGAGTTTGAGATGTCACTCATAGGGGAGATTAAGTTCTTCATTGGACTGCAGATCCAGCAAATGGAAGATGGAATCTTCATCACTTAGTCCAAATATGTCAAAGAGGTGTTGAAGACTTTTGGCATGGAAGATAGCAAACCGGTTGGTACACTGATGGTGACCGGTTGCAAATTGACAAAAGAGGATGATTCCACACTGGTTGATGAGAAGGAATACTGATCAATGATTGGTAAGTTGCATTATGTAGTGCATAGCAGACCAGATATTGCACATGCAGTTGGAATTACTGCAAGATTCCAAAAGAGTCCAAGAGAATCTCACTTGATTGCAGTCAAGCGGATTCTTAGGTATCTGAAGGGAACAGTTGACTATGAATTGTGGTACCCATACAACAATAATTTCGATCTGAAAGTGTTCATAGATGCTAATTGGGCAGGTAATGTGGATGACCAGAAAAGCACAACCAGTGGTGCATTCTTTCTTGGTGGTAGACTGGTCTCATGGATGAGTAAAAAGCAGAGCTGTATCTCTCAATCTATAGCGGAAGTGGAGTATGTTGCAACTTTCATGAACTGCACTCAGACAATCTGGATGAAGCATGTACTGGAAGGCTTCAAGATCCCTGTATCTGAACCAGTAAGTATATTCTGTGATAACACAAGTGCTATCAATATATCAAAGAATCTGGTTTTACATTCTAGAACCAAGCACTTTGAGCTTAAGTATCATTTCTTGAGGGAAAAGGTTCAGAATAAAGAGATTGCATTGGAGCATGTGTCTAGTAAGGAGCAGTTAGCAGACATATTCACCAAGCCTCTCCCAAAGACAACATTTGTGCATTTGAGAGGTGAATTAGGGGTATTGCCCCTTCCAGTCAGGTACTGGAAAGACAAATTTTTGGTTGGTTGGTGTGTTGAAGAATGCTACTCCTCAGGGGGAGCAGCATGATGAAATAGAGATGATTGTACCTCCACTTTGGCATTGTTGTCAAAGGGGAAGAAGGAGTAAAGCAAAAAGATATCTGCAACAAATGGGGAGAAGATGTGAAGCAGAGAAGATATCTTTTGTATATTACCATCAATGCCAAAGGGGGAGATTGTTGGCATTATGTGATCCGGCATGGCATTATGTGAACCAACATGAAGATATAATGATATTGTATGTTGTCATTGATGTCAATATGAGACATAGTGTGAACCGACACATGTGATAAGTGAAGAGAGAGAGGAACCGACATTTGTATGAACCGGTTTATATGCCAAAGTGAAGCGACATATTTGTTCAAGGTGAACCGGCATGTAGTTATGGGAACCAGCACATGGAAGCATTGTATGACTACCGGTTGGTAGGTAGCTTCCACTTCAGGATTTCTGGTTGGAGTACCTCAAGTTTGGGTGACTCAATCAGTGATCTTTGTGTGATGAGTTAGTAGTATGATGGAGGATAGATCGTGTTGCCACGTAAGCTCTGTGTGCATGAAGGATCTTGCATGAAGATGACTATTCCTATCTACCTCGGGAATGTGCAAAGTCTGTCAAACAATGATAATGCGTGATGGGTTATCAACTGCCATGAAATTGGTGGATAATGGACGATGGAGAATGTCTTGAGATCGATTCAAGATTGTTGCATTTAATGCAGTATGATTCAACGGTCAGGATCGAACTGTTTGAATTGCTTAACCTAACAGGTTTAGGGTTTAGGGTTTTTGCTACCGACCTATATGTTTCCTATAAGGTCAATGTTTTGTTTCTTTCTGAGGTTGTTGGCAAAAGTTGTGAGTGTGTATCCAAGGGAAGTGATATGTAATTCTTGCTAGACCAAAGGAGAGAAGAGATACCTACAAAGTGAATGTGCAGAAGGAAAAGAGGAGCCTAAACGGATCTGCATTAGCATTGAGTGTTGTTAACAAATCATTGTAATTCCTATTGATCTCTAACCACTTCAATAGTTGTAAAATCCCCTAATAGGGTAGCCTTAACTGGCTTGATTCAAAATCCCTTAAATCGGGTGGTCCTAACAGGCTTGATTCAAATCCCTTAATCGGGTAACTCGAGGCTAATGAGTTCTGAGAAGCTATAGAGCTTAGGAGATCCTTTCAGCTATTGAGCTCTTGAAATCCTCTAACAAGGTGACCCTACTGGGTTTAACCCATAACCGGGTGATCCCTAACAGGATCGGTTCCTAGCAAAACCTATTGTAATGTCTTTAACTGGACAAGGCTCCTAATAGAGTGAACTTCTAAAGAGTTCAAAAATTAGCTTGTGGGTATTCATCCCCACCATGGTTTTTCCTAGTTGGGTTTCCACGTAAAACATATGTGTGTCATGTAAATGCTTTTGTCTTGTGATGCTTTGTTTTACCTATTAAGCATATGAAGGTTCTATGTTTTATGCCTGTCTATAAAACATATTGAACTCACTGTTGTGAAGATCTGATGCTTAAGTTTACCTATTTATGCATGAGAATGTAATGATACTGTAGTATTGAGCTAAGAGGGTAGCTTATTGAGTGATTGGTTCATGACTGATTGAGCTGTATTGGATGTTACCGGTTGCACTCTATTTTACCAGTAACCCTGTTTGTTAGTCATTTGGGGTATTTGCTATCAAACTGGTTTTGGACTGTATTTGTGTTTGTACTGATTCACCCCCCCTCTTAGTACTGGTTTGGTACTCGTGGTTCATCATTGAGTTATCAAACACAACCGGTAACTGGTCGTGGTAGCTCTATAGTGTTCCGACATCCAAAATTCCGCTTTCCAAATTTTCATGATAACTGGTTGTGGGGGTGGTTTTTTTTTAAGGTTTCTTTTGGATTTGTCCTAACCCACCACTCTCAATTTTGGCCTCTATGAGGTTTGTACTATGGGCAGATTCTATCTTTCTCTTCGGATCCATGGGGGGTTCCTTCTTATAGCCTCGATTCCTCTTTGTTCATTGTATTTGAGCAAGGATATAGGGTTTTCTTCCTAGTTCTTTCCCTATTGAGCTCTTGAATCATTTATCTTATTAATATACATATATCAGTGGCTTGCCACTTTTAAAAAAAAAATAAAAAAAAAATACTTAAACATAATAAAGGAAAAAAAAATTATATTATTAATCATAAATTTAATTATATTTAATTAAAATAATTATTTGTAAGTATATTGGAGAAAGTTCCTTGTTGCTGTTTGAATGAAAGTTATCCTTCTAAAATTACTAGCTTTATTGTATTTATTAGTATTTAACTTATAGGTCTTTCCCTTAGGAGTAATAAATTTATACCTTACATTTAAGTTAGATATTTTACCATTCCAATAATTAATTTTCAGATTTCATCACTAATACATTTGGACTAGATTTTCGACTGAGGTTTCCGACGGAGAATGTATATTGTGGCCAAATTTGATTATTTTTGAAAAAATGCCCGCATTAGTCATAATTCCGACGGAAATTTCCCATTTGGTTTCGACGAAGAAGGCATTAGAAATGAGAATTTTCTTTTTTTCAAAAAAGTGCTCGAGTTCATCGTAATTTCGACGACAGCGTTCATTACAAAATAAAAAAAGAGGCTGGGAATTCATTTGTGAATTGCGATCCCGCGTAGGCGTCTGTGGCGACTTCAACTCCCAAGAACATCAAACCCACGTCGAAGGCAATCCCATGCAGGAGGTAGATTCAAATTGCCCTAGTTTTTAATTTCATGTTGCAAAAAATATACATGTGGTAGTTAATTGTCCTAGTTTAATCTCGTAAAACCATAGAACTATGATTGAGGAGTGAGTGTTCAATTTTGTAGCAGCAATCCCTTCCTCCCATATACGCGTGTGTTGATTGTTCACTTGAGATCACATCTCTTTGCGGCATCGTATCAAACAATTCATGGGCCTTGTCCATGTTTCCACATTTTGCATTCATGTCAATCAGGGCATTTGCAAGTACATCTAACAAAATTCCTCTATCCATTATGCTTTGATGGATGTCCATACCCTGTTCCAAAGCTCCCATTTTTGCACAGGCAAGGAGGATGCTGGCAAAGGTTGTGGAATTTGGCTTTATGGCTTCCAATTTAATTTGCGTGAAAGTGTCTAAAGCCTTTTCGACAAATCCATTTTGTGCATAGCCAACAATCATTGCAGTCCACAAGACAACATTTCTTTCAGGCATTCTATCAAATAGTTCATGTGCCTTCTCTATGCTTCCACATTTTGTATACATGTCTACTAGGGCAGTTACAACTACAACATCTGACAAAATTTCTCTATCCTTTATGCTTCGATGAATGTCCATACCCTGTTCCAAATCTCCCATTTTGGTATAGGCAGGGAGGATAGTAGCAATGGTCATGGAATTTGGCTTTACACCTATCGATTGTATTTGCTTGAAAGTTTCTAGACCCTTCTCAACAAATGCATTTTGTGTAGCTGCAACTACATCTAAAAAAATTCCTCTATCTTTTATGCTTTGATGGATGTCCATACCCTGTTCCAAAGCTCCCATTTTGGCATAGGCTGGGAGTACACTGGCAAACATAACTAAATAAATGCAATGATCAGCTCCAAAGACATCAAACCACTACTAACAAAACCGAGAGTCTAAAATATGATAGGGAATAGTGTGAACTGTCCTGAAATAAAATATTTTATTTTCAATTTCAACTAAAACATAATTACTCAACCATTTAATGTTATTAATAAGTGTTTAATTTATGAAGAGATAAATGGTTGGCCACAAGTACATGAGTTAGTAAATGCACATAAATAAGTGAATTTGATATTCAAAACTATCTACAATGAATTCAATTCTTGTCCATTAGTCATTTATGTTTGCAATAAGCATCTTTCTTTGTTTTTCTTAATCTTTATTCATAGTTATGTGCAAATTTCACATTCTATAATTAGGATATCAATTGCTACGGCTGAACACTAGCATGATGTTTGTGTTGTGGTATAGATGCGTAGAAACATAATTATGGGATTGTTATATTATAGAGATCATAAATCTAGATATCGCATATTAGTTCTAGCTCTTCTTGGATTGAGTCTAAAGTTGACATACAGTCATAAAGCCATTATTACCAGATCTATCCATTTCTAGTAAAGATAATTGAGAAAGTCATTTTGATATTGAGAGTTTCTTATCTGTTTACCTATTGATCATTATTAAGCCATAATATTTAGGTCTATTTATCTCTCTTGTAAAACCTTTGTAAGTGTCCTAGATTGTCCCTACTACTCACTCTTCAATGAAATAGTGGAGTTCTAAATATTTTTTGCACAAGATGGTGTTGAACATATCAACAAGGCTAGCATGGAAGGCATGTTCAAGCTTCCACTTGTACAAATTACAACAAATGATTTGTTGATAGAAGAAATTATTGAAATAGGAATACAATCGAAAGACAAGTAAATACATACAAATCTCCTCAGTTGAAAGTAAAATCTGTGTATAAAAAGAGTACATTGAATCCTAATCCATAAACACAATAGAGATACTGATGGAGACTTAATTAGATGTAGCATGTCACACCAAAGTTGTTAGAGTATGCTAAGCTAGTACATAATGTTTCCTAAAGCCACATTAGTATTTTACCTAGATCATTATCTACCAAAACTAACTATAGTAATCCTTTTGAGGATTCATTTCATGGTGCTAGATCTTCATTTAGTTTCACTTCTTGTTGGAGAAAAGAACAGTTATTTCTTGAGGTAGATGAATATCACATCAACAAAGGACAAGACCCTTTCTAGAATATAACAAATTCTACTCCAACAAAAGATCATGGGGGTTTCACTAGAGATATTGAATAAGAGATAGAGTTCTACTGCTGCATTAAAAGCATTGGCATGTCTTCATTTATTGATGTAAACTCTGTGACGCCACCACAACCAACAAAGGTGTAAAAAGTTGTTTGCAATGCATGGATTTTTAGGATTGTCCTTTGAGAAAATAGAATTAAAGTATGGAAGTAGGATCTGCCAGCTCCTAAGGGAATCTTGATGAAAAATAACTATAAAATATTTGGGCAAGCTTATATGCAAAAACTCATGCTTCTTGATGGGTTTATGTATAGAAATAAGCACGAATTAAGTGGTAAAGGGGCTTCTGGAAACAAGAGGGACATAGAGGCAGTGGAAGTGAAAACTTTTGGTGTTGTGTTTGCTCCATCTCAGAATGGGAATGGCGAAGGTGTTGTAAGAGGCGCTGAGAAGGGTGTTGGAAGAAGTGGGGGTGTTTACATTCCCCCATTTAAGCTATCTCAAATGATGAAAGATGTGGAGGACAAGAGCAGTGTGGAATACCAGCACATGGCATGGGATGCCCTTCGGAAGAGTATCAATGGGTTAGTAAACAAGGTAAATGCATCTAACATCAAGAACATCATTCTAGAGCAGCAAAAGTCTATTCCTATGTCAGAAGAATCTACCTCTAATAATGATTCTTCTAGTTCATTAGGTTCGTCAGATTCTGATACATCAGACTAAGATTCTGAGAGTGAAACTGACAGTGAGAGCAGTAAGGAGTCACGAAAAAAGAAAAATAATTCAAAGCATGACTATGAGTATGAAAAAACAAGAAGAAAGAAAAGGTCAAGGGAATCTGACTCAGAGGATGGAAGTGACAGTGAAAAAATTAGAAGGAAAAAGAAAAGGAATTAAAAATCTTTCTAGTCAGTTATTCAAGGCTCCAATAGACACCGTTTTCTTGGACTGTGACAAACAAAAGAATCACTCCCAAGTGATTTGGTTTTATAACAGATGATTATAAGATGCTAAAATTTTATCTTATGTATTTTAATAGCCACAGGTTTTAGAGTTTTGTACTTGACAGGTAATGGATAAACAATGTTAGGAGGAGAAAACATTGAAGGCCAAGTGCAGATTGTGATAATACTAGATCAATGAATCCTGTTATTTATTGAGTATTTCTTGTTTTCCATGTTGTGTGATGTACCATAAGCAAACTAGAAATCTAAATTCAATAAGATTCTTTGTTCAATGATGATAATTTCTATTTTCTTTCCTGTGAAGAAAGACCATGTCAGACAATATCAACGAACAACAAAATAAGGAGACAATTGCTAGATTGTGGTCTAAATTGAAAAGAAAAGGTGATGGAAAATGTTATTGTCCATGCAAAATTTGTAAGGGGTTAAAGACTAGAAGACTTCTAATCAAAACAATGAAGAAACATTGTAGGCTGCATGGTCACATTGAAGGTGGACATGATTATCATCCATTGGTAAGTTTCTCATTATATCGTTTTGACAATTTATATACATAATAAATCACGTGATGATGAGATCATGGTCATGGTTTATTTATGTTTATCAATTTTATATAGCTCGAGCACCCCAAAGCACATGGTATGGATCAACACAACCCTGAGAATATGGTTTTCAAAGTGGATGAACATGGAGGTGTGAATATCAAAGCTGAAGGTAATGATCCCATGGAAGATGACGATCATCAGCCAGAAAACACAATTGAAGATGATGGTACAAATACATTGATCCATGACTCATTTAGTACTCGCGCAGTTGATCATGATAATGAAGATGACCTTGATGTTGTTCATGATGTCCCTCTACTTGAGAAGGCATCTGAGGCCCTTTACGAAGGCTTGTAGGAAACTCTTCTCTCCGTTGTATTGTTGTTGGTGAACTTGAAGGTTATGAATGGTTTATCCAACATAACAATGTCATGTATGTTAAGGTATGTCATATATGTCATAATAAATTGTGAATCATGTTGTACCATTAAAATTGTTTATTATAACAAACTATATTTTTTCGTTGTAGATTGATAGGTGAGTTTTTGTTACCACCATCAAATATTCTACCTCGCTCATACCGAGAATTATCTATTGTTATGAAAGATATTGGAATGGAGTATCAAGCGATAGATGCTTGTCCCAATGATCATATTATATATCACAAACAACATGAATTTCAAATTGAATCCCTGAATGTTATATTAGTAGATATCGAACAGATCAAATAACAAAAAGGGTTCCTCTCAAGGTTCTTCGCTATATTCCCATTATTCCACGTATGCAACGATTATTCAAGTGCACTAGCTTGGCACAATTTATGGATTACCATGCACACAATAGAAGTCAAGATGACATTATTTGAATGCCTATGGATGGTTCAACATTTATGGACATAGAGGAAAAGTGGCCACACTTAAAAGAAGAACCTCGTAATCTCAGGCTTTCATTGGCAGTGGACGGTGTCAATCCAATTGGAGAGATGAGATTTGTTTACTCAGTGTGGCCTATTTTTGTTATCAACAATAACATTCCTCCATGGATGTCAATAAAGAGGGAGCACATAATGTTGGCAATGATTGTTCCAGATATTTTATCATTTAAATATAGTTGTCTAAATTTAATTATAAATATTGTAGTAAAATGGTCATAATAATTATGTAATGTTTTTGTTCATTCGATTAGATAAGTACCAGGTTAAAGATATGAATGTATATATCGAGCCTCTTATTGACGAGTTGCTAGAGTTATGGAATGGTTTCACTATGTATGATGTCTCTAGATCAATAGGACAAAGACAATTTCAATTCCATGCGATGATTCTATGGACAATACACGATGCCCCGGGGTTAACACTTTTTTGTGGTATGTTATAGTGTTTAAGTTGTGCATGAACATTATAATTCAAAAAATTATCATATTTAATCCAATTAGACATTATCTTGTAGGTCTTCAAACAAAGGAAAAATTTGCATGTCCTGTTTGTGATCAAAAGATGAAAACTCGTCATTCAAAAAGTTTAGGAAAGCAGGTGTTTGATGAGTATAGGCACTTTCTCCACAAAAATCGTAAGTATCAAAATACTGAAAAATATCTTTTCAATGGGAAAGAAGAGAATACATCGAAGCCACAAAGAATGACACCTCACCTATGGAAGTTGGAATATAATAGAATTAATCGTCAAGGTAATGCCATTCCATCTATTGGTTTGTCATAAAACATCTTTTCTATTTTGTTTTGTTTACTAATGATATGATTGATGATCATGAAGGTCATGAAGGCATAAATGACCACCTTCCTAGGGGAATAAAAAGTTATCCCCGACAATTTAGTAGGTTGCCCTACTACGAGCAGTTACAAATTGTTCATTTGTTTGATAGTATGCATATTGGAAAGAATATAATAGAGACAATATGGAAAATATTGGATGGAAGGCATGACAAAGAAAAAATTGTCAAAATATGTAGTGACATTCAGGATTCCAATCATGCAATGATAAATGTCATTCAATCAAATAGCCATGGAGACTAGATTAATATAAGTGAGCTTCCTTGGTTATTAACGGACTAGCAAAGCAATGCTATAAAATAAGTCATACAAAAAATACGATTTCCCACAGGATTTGTTGCGAACATAAACAATCTCATATCAAAGAAAAGTGAATTTGGGCCAGGGATGAAAACACATGATTTGCACACCTTCATTAAGGTAATTCATGTTCTTGTGTTTTTAGTATGTATTTAAGTACTGTGCGTACATGTACTTTTCATTATGTTACAAAAAAATGAAAAGATAATTTTATAATTGTTGTAGTATGTTCTACCTCTATCTCTCCCAGACAACTTCGACAATAATGTCAAGCAAGTCATATATGATCTTGGAAAATACATGAGGTAAGTAGTGATATTTGTTTAGTTCGTTGTATAGATATTATATTTGCAATTTGTTTTACTTGTTATGTAATATATTGTTTTTGCGTCTTGAATACCTTGTAGGTGGTTGTCATGTAAAGAAATCCATAAAGACGATATAAATTATTGGAAGAGAAAAATTCCTCATTTAATGTGTGAAATGCAAAAGTGTCTACCTCCATCTTTTTTCAATGCACAAGAACACTACCTCATACACCAAGTTGAGGAGATTGAATTGTGTGGACCTGTACACACTAGGTCAATGTGGATGGTTGAGAGGCACTTGAAATTTTTGAAGGCTTTGGTTCGACAAAGAGCACATCCTGAGGGTTCTATGGTGGAGGGATATATGGTATACTAGACTATGGTGTACATTTCTGAATATCTTCCTAAGTTTGCAGCAAAGATCCATGTGGATCGCATTTGGGATCCCAACACCATTAACAAATTCGAAGGGGAGTACTTGACAGGGAAAGGTAGATTGAGGAAAGTGAGAGGTAATTATAATATGTTATTGTAGTTAATTAATTCTTAATCTTTAAAATAAATCGATTGTAAGACGTCTATTTATTTTTTGTACAGTTGGTCGAGAGTGGGATGCACTACATTTGTATATTGCAAACAATCTTGATTGGATGATGGTATGGATTGAACATTTTCAACATTCTGGACGCACCTTAACATGGGAAGGTGTGGCTTCATTGGTTAAAGAAGCACATCGTAATGGAGATTCCAATATTACACAAAGGGAAATTGATTTAGCATATGGTTTAAGAGATAAATAGGTACGTACAAATTTATTAACCACCCATATGTTTATCAACTCACGATACAATGAATTTTACATGTTTGACATATCGTAGGTCAAACACCACAACGCTATGTGCTGCAATGATCATAAATTTCGCATAAAAAAGTTGGATGACATGAAGAAAACTTGTGATTCTGGCATCACTGTAGTCTTTGAGGTGACAAATATTTCATCGAGAAATGACATTCATCCTCAACAGTCTCAAAATCGATACTATGGCATTTTGGATGATATACTTGAGTGTGACTTTAATTCCATCAAATTAGTTTTGTTCGTCATCAATTGGTACAAGCTACGATTGAATAAAAATTATCCTGATAGAACTGTTATTGAACATGATAATGGTTTTATAATGCTAAATACAAGGTCATTTCAACTAGTTGGGGATGAGCCCTATGTTCTTCCAAGCCAATGTGAGCAAGTATTTTACTCAGAGGTTCCACATAAACCAGGTTGGTCATTTGTTGTTAAACATGATCCAAGAGGAAGGCCGATAAAGTATAATGTGATGGAAGAAGAAGATACTGAAGAAGAAGAAGATACCAAAGAAGTAGAAGATGAAGTGGATGATGATCACGATTGACAATTTCTCAATGACGATGAAGAAGAAGAAGAAGAAGAAGAAGAAGAAGAAGAAGAAGATGAGGATGATGATGATGATGATGATGGTGATGGTGATGGTGATGGTGATGGTGATGAAGACGATGATGATGAGGATGATGATGATGATGATGACGATGATGATGACGACGACGGCGATGATAATGATGATGATGATGATGATGATGATGATGATGGTGGTGTTGGCGATGATGACCTTGATGTTCATGATGATGAAGAATGAAATGTATGAGGTATGCGATTAGTATATTATCTATTTAATATTGACTTCTTCATAGATTTTTTTTTACATAATTAATTCTTTATGTTTTGAATTTAATGCCATTACATAATTAATTCATGATACCCCTTTTAATATGGAGATGGAGATAGGGAGAGTGACTATTTATGTGACAATTTTTAAACTATGTTTATTTATGGAAATTGGATTTTTATTAGCTATGTGATGGATGTTGATTTAAAATACATATGTGATGGATCACATGTTTATGATGATGCATGTGACTTTTTTTGAACTTTGTGTTTATTTATAGAACATGGATTGTTTATTACCTATGTGATGGATGGTGATTTATGATACATATGTGATGGATTACATGTTTATGATGACACATGATGTGATGCTTCTGATGCTTATGATACATATGTATTTATTGTTTATCAAATTACAAATGTAGTAATGCTTATGATGCTCAATTGATGGTATTGATTTCAGGTATAGTCCCTATGTGATGTTGTCACCCTTGGTGGGAATAGGTCGTTGACTACAGACATCATCAACCATTTAGTTAAGGATCCTGCATAGTCTACATAAAGTAAAAGTAAGGAATTAAAAAATTTACAATGATTTTGATGACAACATCTTTTTATTATTTAATACTCTTTTTGTCTACAAAGTTCACGTTGTTCATGTTGTGTACTATGTAATTTTGCTAACATTTTTTATATTTTTCTTTGTCACAAGCCGACATGGATCCATCACATATCGCAGACAGAGATGTACCTTGAACACTTCTACCGAGCAGGTAAACCTCATTGTAATTGTACAAATTAGATAGAAGCAAACTATTACATTATTATGTTCTTTTTTTTAGTGATTTATACTAATTTTGTAATTGTTAATGATATTCTTGACACAGACGAATGTTCGGGGAAAGGGAAAGGGAGTTGTAGTACCTGAGCACCTTTCTATGGATGTGGAATCATTAGGGTTAAGAAATGATGAGCCTAAAGATCCCACAGACTTTGTGAAATTCTTTAAAATGCCTCTTATAAAAATTAGAAAATAGATTGTTTCTTTGGTAGCCGTGCATCCTACCACTGATGAGATACGACAGAGGGTGGAATTATTGTATAAGACAGCAGAAAACTTGCAAGTAAGCAGTAATGAAAGCTTTAATTATAATAAAAGTTCAATAATGGTTTATATTTTATTCTCTTTTATGTCATTAACTAAAATATGTACGTATTGTTTTTACAGCAATTTATCTGCCCTCATGAAAGTCATTCCCACGATCAGGGTGTTGTAGGATCTTCACATGATGATGATTTTATTGTATTATCACTTGCTTGGCTTATCACTTTGAGTACCCAAAGCACATCATACTTGATAATGTCAATTTTCAAAATAAAGGTTCATCCTTGTTTACAATTCTTGCACTTTCCATATATTTAATGTATTATTCTTTAGGTGTTGTCAATGTTACTGTGCAAATGCCGTTGCCACCTCATTAGAGGTCACCCTCACCTGTATTGCCGACTGCAATGTCGGCAACACGTAGCATGCACACATCCTCTAGTGCACGTCATATTGGCCCGCCCACTGTTGGTAGATCCCTCTTTTTCTCTATCTTCTGTCATGTGTTTATTTCCCTTCAAGCGTTCATAGTGGATTCATTTTTTGCAAGAGGAGATGCACATGAGCATGTGCCAGAGGCGACTACTGCTGATAACATACCATCATTTCCTGGATCTTCTCGTATTTCTAGTACGGGAATGTTGCATGCCACATTGGTGGTGAGCGACGAAGAAATGCTTCCCTTAAAGATACAAAAGGTTCCAGGTACTTTAACATTATTATTATATATGCTCTAATTGTAATTTACTTTATGATCACTCATTTTGGACTAATGATCCCATGAATTTTTTGCAGGCAATGATATTTTCTATAAACATCTTAGTGAAATTGCATTGCAGATATTTGGGCCCACCATACGTAAAAGGTGGTACATCATATGTGAACTAACCCTTATCCACTTTTGATTTCATATCATTGCTATATAAGTTTACCTTTGATCCATTTCTTGAAGTGTAATAAATGTAGCTTCAGTTCATTTCTGAATCTAACAGGTTTGTTTTTGCTTTAAAAGGTGGAATGACCAAGAAAAAAGGTTAAAAGATGAATTGACAAACCAAATGGTTGAGTGGTTTGGAAATGACACCTTTGACAAAACCAAGCTCCTTGAAAAAGCTGGCACATCTAAAGTATGTGAGGGACCAATACAGGACCCATTTGGAGAGGAACGTAAAGTACAAGCATCCCCCCATGATTCCAGAGAGGGAGTGGAAGGACTTGATTTTGGATGCCAAGGAGAGAATTGAAAGGAAAAAAGGAAATACACCACTAGACGCCAAAAGAAGGTGCGGGATACTATTTAGAATGTAATTATGTACTAATTATTACTCTTTATTTTTATATAATCTAACATATTTCAAACTTTTTATAGACTGAGTGACACGTCAAAGGCAACCAAGGCAAGGCAAGAAAAACACGGGCAACACAAACTTAGCTCTGGTGGTTACATGAAACTTGTTGCATGAATTGTAAGTATCTCATGTAAATGAAATATTGCATCAAAATATTAATAAATTGCAAATGTTTTTTTTAATCAAACAATGTAAGCAAAATTCACGGTACCAAGCAAAAATGCAGGGCTCTGAATTCAATAGAGTGCCCATAGAAGATGACAAGAGAATTGCCTACTAGCAAGGCTATTCAGCCATGGCTAATTGGCTACGAGAATTGAGTGGGCATACACAACATTCGAGTGCATCCGTCACACAGGTAAATATGGTAAATGGAAGTTGTTTGAAATTGAATACTTTACCAATAATTAATTGATGTTGAGTTCCAACGTAAAGTGACTATATTTGTTTTAAATAAGCAAGCAATGATAACAATGTGCATGTCATTGGAATTTAGCCTGCTAATTGTGAAACACCACTTGCACATGAAGGTCGGGATGTGCATCCCAGTAGTGGAGGTATTCATTTTCTATTCAAATTTATTTATTTAGGTATTAATACAATTAAACATCTTAATTTGTAATTAGAGTATTAATTAATGTAACCTTTTTTGTTAATATTTTAGAGCATGTAGTCAGTGGTGAGCAAGTGGAGCATGATCTGGGTACACAACCTCAAGAACGTGATATTCCCCACTTAGGTAAAGAGGACCACTATTATTGCTTTAAACAAATATAATTGCAATTGGTGTTCAACATTAATGTAACCTTTGGTATTTCAACTCCAACAAATCTAGAGGGTGTTCAGAATATTGAGGTTGAGGCTACACAAAATGATGTGGCCCCATCAGGTAAAGAGCACAACAATTATGTTCTCTAAATTAATGAAATACTTGTAACAATAATAATTTTTCTTTTTGAATTTAACCCATTTCTTTGTTATTGCAGAGGACCCCCCTTCACTTCAGTGTCCTCGTCCTCAATATAGGACTAGGCATACATTGAGATCACGAGCAGTTGGCAGAACATCTGCAGAGGGGTGAAATGATGAAGAAACTGATGTTCCACTTAGTCTTTTCATAGCTTCAAAGAAAAAACAAAGAAATAAATGATTGTAATCTAACTTATTTGATAATGACTGATTTTTATGTGTTAGTGAATGTAATTATGTGCTAATTAATGGTTATGGATGATATGTGTTAATTAATATTGATGAATGTTGCGTGTTAATTAATGTTAATGAATGTTATGTGTTAATGAATGTTATATGATATTAATGAATGAATGCTATATTTTATTAATGGTAGAAAGAATTAATGAATGAATGTTATAAGATGTTAATGGGGAATTTAGAGTGATGTTAAGGGGGGGAGGGGCCAAATGAGCTTCCACCTTCACGTGGTTGGCCCTGTTAAGTAGAGAATATTAAACTATTCTTGAAACCAAGTGAAGCTCAACAAGGTAACACACTTTTCAATATTTCATTATGTTGCACAGTTAATCTTATTCAATAATGTATATTGAATCTTAATTGCAGGGTCAAACAGAGCCAACACAAACAACAACACCACAAGTTGCTAGGTATAATGAACTCCCATATTGTCTTGTCTGTACACGAACAATATGAGTTTCTTCTAGTGTTGATATCCAAGGTAGGACTGCAAAAGTTATGAATATGCCTCATCCTTGTAAGTAATGAATATGCCTCATCCTTGTAAGTTTTTTTATTACCAAGAGAATGGTAAAAAGTGTGTTTGAGGTTGTATCATGGATGCTTTTAAGGATTGTATCATGGATGCAAAAAATTTCTTCATTAATCCTTGACTCATGATTGCTATAATACTTCTTTAGACTTCTCATGTCATTTGTTGCACTTCTTCACTATTTTGGACTGAGTTTCAACTATGAATTTGCCTTGACTTATGACTGTACATAGCTTTGTCCTATATTTGTAAGCTTCCTCTTTGAATTGTGGTTGTATCTTTGATAATACCTTTTTAATGTTGCACTATTTGTAAGGAGGACAACTCCTAATGCATGTTGCAAATTGTGTTCTAGTGACTGAGACTAACCTAATGCATTTCAGAATGGCATAAATTGCCAGGATGGAGATATAGCAGATGAGTTCAAGATTATTGTTGTAGAAATTATTCAATTTCTGTGCTTGAAATTTATGTATATACACTATTTATAGTCTACTCTATATTTTCTACTCAGCTACTCCTACTGCTTTAAAATGAAATGTGAACTGATGAATTGTATTCTATAGATGACCAGTGCCTTTCTTCGCTGTTTGGGCTACAAAGTCTTTATATTTCTGTAGGACTTATTGTGTAACTTATGAGATAATTTTTAAACCCACCACCTCTCGATGAGTTTGTCAGTCACATTATTACTAAGCACTGTGGCTTTTTGGCATATAACTGGTAACCAACATTTTTTGTTTAACAAACTGGAAGATAAACAAATTGAGTATTGCCATCTCCTCATCGATACCTATCTGGTATCCATCGGTCCCTTTTTATGTTGAAGAAACCCTGGGCTTCAATGACTTCCTTTAGTTTTCCATCGAAATTCTTTTTCCATCGATATCACTATGCTCCTTCGATGAATGGGTATGTTGTCTCACCGAAGCCCCTTTTATCCTCTCTTTGTCATCTTCCACCAATAAAGTTGTATCGATGAAACCATCTGTATCAGAGACATGCCTTTTAGTTTCCTCGAAACTCATATTCTCATCGAAATTTTTTTGCTATCCACCGGGTTTCATGTCAAAGAGACTTTGAACTTTGGTGACTTCTTTTGTCCTCCCATCGAAACTCATATCCTTATTGATATCATTCATCGATGTAGTTTTCTTCTGTTTTATCGATATCACTTTTTTGATGAGAATGCTTCTTTCGGTGAATCTTCTTTATATTGCATCAATGATATTGTTTCTTCGAAAGCCTTTTCTCATTGGTGGGGGCCACCTCTACTTTCTTTGATACCTTTTGTTGGTGGGACCATCTCTTTCAGTGAGTCTTTTTGCACCGATAGTGTTATATCCTCGAAGACCTTTTCTTATCAATGAGAACCATCTCCACTTTCCTTGATATCTTTTATCGATGGAGTTACTGTCTTCGATGACTTCCTTTAGTTTTCCATCAAAATGCTTTTTCCATCGATATCACTATGCTCCTTCGATGAACGGGTTTTTTGTCTCACCGAAGACCCTTTTATCCTCTCTTTGTCATCTTCCACCAATAAAGTTGTATCAATGAAACCATGTGTATCAGAGACATGCCTTTTAGTCTCCTCAAAACTCATATTCTCATCGAAATCTTTTTGCTGTCCATCGGGTTTCATGTTGAAGAGACTTTGGACTTCGGTAACTTCTTTTGTCCTCCCATCGAAACTCATATCCTTATAAATATCATTCATTGATGTAGTTTTCTTCTATTTTATCGATATCACTTTTTCGATGAGAATGCTTCTTTTAGTGAATCTTCTTTATATTGCATCGATGATATTGTTTCTTCGAAAGCCTTTTCTCATCGGTGGGGGCCACCTCTACTTTCTTCGATACCTTTTGTTGGTGGGACCATCTCTTTCGGTGAGTCTTTTTGCACTGATAGTGTTATATCCTCGAAGACCTTTTCTTGTCGATGAGAACCATCTCCACTTTCCTTGATATCTTTTATCGATGGAGTTACTGTCTTCGATGACTTCCTTTAGTTTTCCATCAAAATTCTTTTTCCATCGATATCACTATGCTCCTTCAATGAATGGGTCTGTTGTCTCACCAAAGCCCCTTTTATTCTCTCTTTGTCATCTTCCACCAATAAAGTTGTATCGATGAAACCATGTGTATCAGAGACATGCCTTTTAGTCTCCTCGAAACTCATATTCTCATCGAAATCTTTTTGTTTTTTGCCGGGTTTCATGTCGAAGAGACTTTGGACTTCGGTGACTTCTTTTGTCCTCCCATCGAAACTCATATCCTTATCGATACCATTCATCGATGTAGTTTTCTTCTCTTTTATCGATATCACTTTTTCGATGAGAATTCTTCTTTCGGTGAATCTTCTTTATATTGCATCGATATTGATATTGTTTCTTCAAAAGCCTTTCCTCATCGGTGGGGGCCACCTCTGTTTTCTTTGATACCTTTTGTTGGTGGAACCATCTCTTTTAGTGAGTCTTTTTGCACCGATAGTGTTATATCCTTGAAGACCTTTTCTTGTCGATGAGAACCATCGCCACTTTCGTCGATATCTTTTATCGATGGAGTTACTGTCTTCGATGAGTCCTTTCTGAAGTTGATTGGCATTTGCTTTCTTTGATGCCCCTTTTATATCGATGAGACATCGTTGGGTCTCATCGATACTATTTGAATCTTAGAAACTTCGATATCATGCTTTTAGACTTGTTCGATAACTTATGGGTTATTACGGTATCAATGAAAATGATGATTTCTTCCAAAGAGAGATCTGACTACTCTTTAGATTATGATTATGACTGTCATGATATTTCATGAGACTTCTCTATCCCCATATGAAACCCTTTGTTCCCACAAATCAATGCTTTGAACTTGACTGCAACTTTATAGTGATCACTGTCTTTCTACAGTAAGCTTGCTACTTTCTCAACTTTTGATATATTGGAGGCTCCTAGGATGGTTTCTATCTTATAGTCACAATACCTTGCTATAATTTGTCACTGTTTATGGTGAAAATGGATAACAATAATAATGATATTGAAAGGCTAAATGAATTCAACCACAAAAACCCTAGCCTAACAACAACAAAGATCCACCATAACATATGAAGATTACCTAAGACAATGCAAATCAAATGAAATCACAAAGATTATACCATCACATGTCCAATTGGGTTTTGATCTCCATTCTTCCTATCTCCATTGATCTTGCTTGATAGATTTGCTCTCAGATTTTATGTGCACAAGAGCTCAACAAAGAACGGAATGTGGTTGCAAGTAGGATCGTAGTGTAGTCAAGTCATTGAGATGATTCATTAGAATGCATAGAACGATTAGGGTTGATAATGAAGGAAGCATCCTCTTATATAGAAGACACTATATGAAATGGAAAGATAAGATTGAGAGGTGTAAAAGGAGGTTGACTATGATTAGAGGGTAGGTAAAAGAAATAATAAAATAATGAAAGGGGTAGGTAGTGTATGAATTAAGAGATGAATGACATGTGTCATGGGTAGAAAAGGTTAATGAATTAATTAATTAAATAAAGATTTATTTAATTAATAGAAGGAGTGAGATCAATTAAATAAATAAGATATTTAGTTAATGTAGGAAAAAGGACAATTTAAATAAATAAATGTATTTATTTAAATGAGAAATAAGGCTAGAAGAAGATAAATGAATTAATTAAATAAATAAAGATTTATTTAATTAATAGAAGAATTAGGCTTAAGATATTTATTTAATTAGATTGGATAATTTTGGGTGTCTACATTTTGCCCCTCTTTGAGACAATGCGGCTTGTCGCGTTGTTTCAAAGAAGATAAGATGAACTGATACAGAGTTGCCCCAAGATGGGAATGATATGCCCCCTTGAGAGATTGGATGAAAATGTTTGAAAAGATCACAGACAATCTCTTGATAAGAAAGACAGGATAGAATGGACTGATCGGATAAAGTGACAAAGTCACGGGATAATGAAGGCTGGCATAGGAGACTAAGGCTAGGGCAATCTATAAGATAGACCACGAGGGAAATACATCCTCATTGTCATCTACACCTCCAAGAGATCAGAGTGCAGAGTGAGAATAGAGCAGCAACAGTCAGCAGCAATGGCTTTGGTTCATAGATTCGACCACGTTCGCCAATTTCAGAGGCCAGCAGAGGCAGGAGAGCCAGTAAGTACCACAAAACCTCCTTGTACTTTGATGCATTTATTGTTGTCATTAATGCATGCTAGATAGGGCAATAAATGTGCTCTAGGTTAGGGTCCAAAAAATGTCAAAAAACATCCAGGCGCGTTTGTGTTGGTGCCAGGTGCATCTATGTTGAAAAACGCGTCTGTACAAAATGCGGTCATGTCTGTGATGTGTAGGCATGTCTATGCCAAAAAGGCACGTCTATGTCGCCCAGGCGCGTCTGTGCAGAGCATAGGCAGGTCTGTGTGTTTCAGGCGTGTCTGTGTAAAAAAGGAACGTTTATGCAGTCTTCAAGCGCATTTATGTCAGGAAAGTGCGTTTGTGTCCAAAAATGTGAATTTGGGTCTTCTAGGTCAAATCGGTAGTTCTGTGATGAACATATGCTGTCGATTGGATAAGCTGCTGAGAGGATACACTCAAGCAAATCCTCTAGGGAAGACTAGGATAGCAAATAGGGCTAGGATTGACAATTCTGTGATAGAATATACGTTGCGAATTAGGAAACTTCTCAAGAGGATTCACTCAAGCAGAGGCCCTAGTATAGGATAGATCAAGGCACTTTGTGATGAACAATGAGTACCAAGATATAGTACTTTGTGATGAACAGGGAGTACTAAAATATGAGCAGCACTTTGTGATGAACAATGAGTGCAAATATGAGCAACACTTTGTGATAAACAGGGAGTGCAAAACACGTAGTACTTTGTGATGAACAGGGATTGCCAAACATGTAGTACTTTGTGATGAATAGGGAGTACCACTAGGATAGAAGCAACACTTTGTGATGAACAGTGAGTGTCACTAGAATAGAAGCAACACTTTGTAATGAACAGTGAGTGTCACGAGGATAGATAGCAACACTTTGTGATGAATAGTGAGTGTCACTAGGATAGATAGCCAGATGCACTTAGATAAAAAGTAGCATTTTGTGATGAACATTGAATGCCACTATGACTGACATGATTGATTTTCTTGACTACAGGAGTATTTGCCTATGCTGGAGTCACGGGAGAGATTCCCATCAATGTAGAGATTACGACCTGAGCTGACCTTCGAGGACCGAGTGGCTATTGAGGCTATGGGTCTGAGACATATTCTGTATGTGCCTGAGTTTCGGGTGAACATGGGACTGTTGACTACACTGGCGGAGAGATGGCACTCCCAGACTTGTACGTTTCATTTACCGATGGGTGAGATGACAGTCACCCTAGAGGATGTATACAGGATCCTGAGGATACCGATCGATGGGGAGCTGATTCCCTATGATCGAGATGGAGACAGGGAGGCCCTGAGATGAGTGTTCTAAGACCCAGGACTGGAGATGAGGGTAGGGCATGTGGCTTGGGACACCATGATAGCTACAGGATTAGCGCTGCCAGCAGTGATAGGAGGAGCGATCAGTGGGTTCTTGTGTCCTGATAGAGCGACATGAGGGTTGGCTATGGGCTGGGGAGGTGCATTGGAGACACTAGTGACACAGCACACCAGATATGCCTGGGGACCATGTGTGCTAGCGCACCTGTATTATGAGCTGCATCAGTTTGTGTACAATGGGTCAGTGGGATGGGGCTGCGGGGTCACATTGTTACAGGTGTGGGCCTATGAGCATCTGCCAGTGATGAGACTGATACATTTCAGGGGCAGAGGTCATGGATGCAGTTTTGTACACTTGTATGACATGATCACTTTGCAACTACGGATTGGCAGGTTAGAGCACTGGCGGCAGGTGATTGATGACATTGATATGGTCATATGGAGGCCATACCTTGGATGTGAGCAGTGGGAGGATGATACAGTAGAGTTGCCCTACACCTTCCGGAGTAGGTATCTGATTGGGTAGATGCCCTATGTGCTGGAGAGGCAGTTAGTGGATAGGGTGGGCAGGCAGTTTGGTAGGATCCAGCGGATGCCACGGGGTTTAGGCATGTATGCACGGACTATCAGAGATCAGGTGCAGTTTGGGCCTTTATTATCATATGATCAGGCTATTACACAGCTAGTAGAGATGATGCCCCTACCCTAGGACATGTGGCCAGAGATCGAGGATGCTGGCATGGATGCTGAGTACATAGCATACTGGGCCGAGCATCCATTCCCATGCCTGACAGATCCAGGAGAGCTACTAGATGGAGATGGTGGTGGGGATGGGGATGATGACAAAGATGATGGAGGCAGAGGCCGACGAAGGAGGAGGGGGGTAGTTGGAGATAGGAGGGTGGCACCGTGGAGAGGACAGGCAGGCTCGGGTGGTGAGGGGTCATGGTGGATTACCGCTACAGGTGCCAACAGCACAGGGTCCCAGACAAGTGCAGGTACAGGGATAGGGACAGGGACAAATATAGGGACAGGCACCAGTACAGGAATAGGCACAGGGGCAGGCACCCATACAGGAGGAGCCATAGACAGAGCCACAAGGGGCTGAGGCAGAGGAGGATGAGTTGACAGAGCTGAGGGAGATCTGCCAGGGACAGGCAGAGGAGATCTAGGAGCTGGAGAGAGAGAGGGATAGGCTTAGGAGGTGGCTCAGAGATACTGAGCGAGAGAGAGATCAGGCCATTCAGTGCTACACAGAGGTTGAGATAGCACTGAGGGCTGGGAGGCAGGCAGCAGAGGACATAGGGGCCGGATATGCCTATGTTCTGTGGGCAGGGGAGGAGATCGGTTACTGGCGAGATCTCTATTATGGTGTGGTGATAGCTGATCAATGGGCGAGGAGCTTCCACAGACCATCGCGGACAGTGACAGCTATGGGAGGGAGCCAGAGGAGATAGGCGTCTATTGGTCAGGTTATGGGTCCTCCACCACCACTAGATAGAGGAGACATGAGGGATGATCCTGGGGCGGGTCCTTCGGGGGCTCAGATTCCATCGAGGCTAGGCGGCTCCGAGGGAGGGAGTTCATCATAGCCGTAGAGGGCTCCCTATGTATCAGTATTATACCATTTTGTATGATGATGTAGACACCTTCGGGTGATTGTAGCCATATGATTTTGACATCATTTTATCATGACACGTTATATATATATATATGAGATGATTCATCTTTGCGGCAGCTATATGCATGTGTACCTATGTGATGTATGTTTCTATGTGATGCTTATGATATGGATGCAAATATGTACATGAGGAAATGCAATATTTTTTTTTTTGTTCTTTTATGTTTTATATGTGTATGCATGATGCAAATGTGAATGTATGTAATGTAGATGAATATGATAATGCAAATGTAAATTGTGCTAACAGGTGTTGTGTGCAGGATGTGATGCAGTTGTGATATCTATATGTATGTATGGAATGCTAACATGTGATAATGCAGGTGCAACTACATGAAATGCAAATATTTTTGGTGTGTCATTATACTCAGTCATGTGATAGCAAGCTACGCAGACTCAAGAAGGATGATGGAAGTCAATCAAGAAAGGGGGATGGAAGATAGAAGATATGAAAGTGAAAGAGCTTCTTGTGCATTATCATCATTGAGCTTTATTATGGCAAGTAGGTTATGACAATCAAGGCATATGTTCGACCCAGAAAGTCATTGTACCTGTTTGCATGGAGATAAGACAGTCACAAACAAGGAATGCTCCAGTTCATACTAGACTCACAGTATCCTCATATCCTTGGACAAGTCATAGCATTACTAAGAGACAATCCACAGACAGCAAATACAAATAGGTGACGATACCCCATCCTCGCCTTTCTAGTCAAAGACATCCTGGAGATAGAATCTCTAGTCAGAGACATCCTGGAAAAGCTAAAAGACATGTCACCACAAAAAGATGAAATCAAAAGAAAACCAAGACTCGACACCAACATCCACTGTAATCCTCAAGTTTAGTGTCTCTTGTCACTTGCATAAGTCTTATTTGATTGTGGTCACAATATTTACTTTCACAGAAAGGATAGATAGCATTGAACCATATGTTATCTGAGTCTGTTGAAAGATTTGATTTGTTGAAGCCCATTGTTGCTGCTGTGTCTCATCTGAAACTGACTGAATCCATGAAACTGATACTTTATTGTGGAGAAGATGAAACTTTATTGCGGATCTATGATGCAAATGTTGCTTTATTGCAGATTGTGTGCGGATAGACTGAAGGAAGCTAGAAGAAATTGTACTCCTCAAAACATGTGATGTTCTTAGTTCCACACCCATTACTAGACGTAGGATTTTCCTTAGCCACAGATAGGAGCTGATTTATTATGGATGGAAAGGGAAGTGAAAAGGGAGGTTTATTATGAATGGCTAACCAATCTTGGGTAGATCAATAACAAGCCATGATGGGAATGGGCAAGTTTATTATGAATGAATAGGTTGTGAGTGTGTGCAAAGTGAAAGGATGAAAGTGAATCCTAAAGGAGGGAGGAGCAATGTCTCTACGCATGGCGCTGGTGACCCAGTTTTCACCATGGTACTTGTCCAGGGCGCCACCGAAGTGGTTTTCACCGTTGGACGAAATTATTTCTCTTTACTTTTTTTGATTTTTCAATGTTTTTTGTGTCACAAGGTGCCTGTTTGCCAGGTTTTCACCAAGTAACGATTTTTATGTTTTTATATTTTTTTTTGTATTTTTGAATTTTTTGATTTTTTTTTGTATTTTTGAAATTTTTTGATTTTTTTGTATTTTTGAAATTTTTTGATTTTTTTATTTATTTTTTATTTTTTTGAATTAGGATATTCCAAAGAGCTATGTGTAGAACCTACGAAGGTGCATGCTGTTGATAGGATCCTCCAAAGGTTCACCTTCTGTAGTTGAGAGTTGATATGCCCCAGATCCATGTGCTACTGTAATGATGTAAGGACCAAGCCAATTTGGTTCAAACTTGCCCTTCTTTTCTCTGTCTTGCTGATTTTTGGGATTTTCTCTAAGAACCAAATCACCTACCTCAAATGTACGAGGCTTGACTTTGTGATTGTAGCTGCATTGTTCCTTGACTGAATGATATGTAGCTCGAGTGACTGTCTTCCTTGATAAGGGAACTGAGATAGAATTACTAATGTGTGGACTACACAGGCCCGTATGCGTGTCACCTGAAGAAGTTTGGGCATCCTTGATAACAAAGTCCCTCAAGGAAGCTCCATTAAAGGTCCATGATATATCGCCAAAAGGGGATGGATGTGTGGAACAAGTGGATGAGTTATGAAGGCTTATGATTGTGAAAAGAAGTGAAAGTAGGATAGCATGATGGAGACTTAGGATCAACAAGTATGATTTTTGACTTGAAATTGTAGAACTTTTGCCCCCAGTTATTTTGATATTAGGGGAGATCAACTCTTGTTCCTTTTCTTTCATAGGATTTTTATCCTTGACTTTGATTTTTGCAGAGTCCAATAGCTTTTGATTTTGATTTGGACTAAAGGACTTTTCTTTATTATTGACTTTTAGATTTTTCTTTTCATAGCTTGATTTTTGATCCCCAATTAGTAAGGGCTTTTGTAATTCTTGTTGATCCAAGTCTGGAAGTGGAGTGGAAATGGAATGAGCAGATGAAATAGTAGAGCTATGTGAGTTTGCAAGAGGGCTGGTGATACGCTCAATAGATTCTTTGTTGGAACCACTCTTAGGACTATTGATATCAAGAGTTGCTTGCACCACTAGAGGAAATTTGCATTCAGACTCAGTAGCCACAACACTAGGTGGTTCACACCCAATTCCTTGGTCTTGTATATAGCTTGTAGAATGTTCCTGTTGACTGAATACCTTAGGAGATAGTGGGAGTTGATCAACATGGAAGATATACTCACCACATCCTAGGTCTTTAATCTTGAACTTTTCTTTGATCTCTGCTTGTTTTGATGTTGAAGCTTTCAATGATTCTAGATCCACATATGCTGAAGATGGAATAGCCTCTCGATTGACTGGGATTATTATTTCTGATCTAGGTTGCAGATTGTTGCAATATATGAATGGATTTGGGTCAGCTTTGACGGTCACTTTAACTCCATTATGTGGGAACTTGATACATCGATGATATGTTGATGGGACTGCTCCCATCTCATGAATCCATGGATGTCCTAGCAATATATTGTATGTGAGATCTAGGTCTAGGACTTGACAAACCACATCCTTTGTAATTGGCCCAACTCTGAGAGGTAAGGTGACTGTACCCTTGGATGAACGCTCTTCATCATCATATGCTTTGATAGTAATTTTGTTTGTAGAATTCACAGCTTTGTCAGAATATCCCAATTGTTTAATAGTGCTCAATGTACAAATGTTTAGACCTACTCCTCCATCTATCAGGACTCGTTTGATTATATGTTTGTGTATGAAGGCTTCAATGTGTAAAGGTGCATTATGTGGCTGACTTACGGAGGCATCATCGGCTTCTGTGAATGTAAGGGAGTGTGGAAAGGAAAGGTATCCCACCATGGCTTGAAACTGGTCCACGTTCAGATAAGTAGGACCAACAGTTTCTCTCAAAATTTTGTCAAGAATGGATTTATGTGCAGGGGATATGCGCAAGAGTTCAAGTATGGAGATGAGCGCGGGTGTCTTCCCTAACTATTCTACAAGGTCATACTCAAGTTTGGTTGATGAGGAAGTGGTATTCTTGGCTGGAGCACCCTGCAAAGTGAATTTACCTCAGCGGGTTGTAACATGATATTTAGAGGTAGGTTCGGAAGAAGATCCAACACCTTTCAGAATGATCTTGGGTCTCTGGGTAGAATTCTCAGGGGTTTTGTCCTTGATGATAATGGTAGAGACATAATTGTCCATCAAGATGTGATTGATGGTTGAATCATAGTTATAAGATGCTCTGGTATAGTTGGTTTGGTCATCTGTGACTTTAGCTTTTCCTTTGTCATGCTTTGGGAATGGTTCCTTAAACATTTCATGTTCTTGATTGGATGAGTGTCCTTCAATCTCAATGTCACCCCTATCAATGAGATCTTGTATGATGTTCTTCAGTCGATGACAATTTCCCATCTTATGACCTTTGCTCTTATGAAATTCACAATACTCATCATCATTCCACCAATTTGGTTTAACCTTTGGTTCATATGGAGGAAAATCTGGAACTGTAATTACCTTGTTTGTCACTAGCTTCTTGAAGACTGACTCCAGTGGTTCTCCTAATGGAGTGTACTTCCTCTGTGATCTGGAAGTTGTTTGAGTATTCACTTGATTGTTTGTAGAACTTGATCCAGAAAAAATGAATTTGGGTCGCACTGTGTTGGAATCAACAACACCATCATTGACTGTGTTCTTGTTTCTATTCCAAAATCTCGGCTTGTCTGTTCTTTTAAAGTCATCTTTGTTTTCCTTGAATATCTTAATGACTCCTTGTTCAATTAGGACCTTCTCTATTGCTAAGCCTTTTTCAATGATGTCCTTGAAGGTGGACAAACAAGCTTTCCTTAGATCATAGCCAATGTCTTTGTTAACATTTTGGGTGAACATCTCTACCATTTGTTTTTGTGGAATTTCACAAGAGCATCTGCTGGCTAGATTTCTCCATCTTTGTAAAAATGACACAAAAGACTCTCCCTCTTTTTGCTTGGTGTTGCACAAAGTAGTGACTGATATGTCTGTCTCTATATTGTAGGAGAAATGTTGAATAAATGCCTCTGCTAAGTCACCCCATGACTTAATACCAGGTGGGAGTTGGGAGAACCATTCCATAGCTTGATCACCTAGGCTTTGTGGGAATAATCTCATCAAATATGTCTCTTCTGAAGCTACCTCAATGCAAGCTGTGAAAAATTGTCTTATGTGTGCCTTAGGATCCCCTTTTCCTCTATACTTATCAAACTTAGGTGTCAAAAAGTGTGTAGGAAAAGGAGGCATTGGAATGCTCTTGTCAAATGGATAAGGACATATGTCTCTCATTGTGTATGTTGGCTTCAATGTATTTATGTCCACCATTTTCTATTTTAAGTCCCTGATTTGTTGCTCCAAATTGCTCTTAGGTGGAGATCGACTTCTTGGACCATACCCCATGCTTGAGGCACCAATTGGAGGAGGAGCATGTTGCATATATGGATGATATTGATCATACACATGTTCATATGGAGGAGGTCTATAGTGATGCTGCATATATGGACCACTTGGTATAGATTCATGTTGAGGAACGAAACATCTATTTTGTCCATGTATACCATACTCTACAGGCATGTCATGTTCTAATGTGTTGCCCCCAAATTTGACGCAAGGTTTCCTTGTGTCCAAATTTTGAGCATGCCTTTGAGTATCCAATTGCTTTGGTGGTTGATCCTTAGCATTGGTATGTGATTGAGCATATTTTTCTGCATAAGACTTCCATAATGGTCTGTGAAGGTGAGTATCATATGCTTGACCATGTGTATGTGGGACCTCTGGTTTTTGAAACAAAGATGATGGTGATTCAGGCACAATATGTGGTCCTCTATTGCCTCCACTATTAGGCCTTCTTTGATCCATGTTGGAGTGAGGTTGTTGCAAAGGTCAATTTTCCATTATTTGAGACATGTCAAAATCATGAGGTATCTTGGCTCCACTTTGTGCCATCATTTGTAAGAAGTATTGTCTATCCCTCCTCATTATTTCCTCAATCAATCGATTGAAATGGGGATCCATAATGGATTCTTCCACATCTGCCGAATATATGGAGAAGTTGTTGTTGGGAAATGGTGTTGTACACCTTGCATAATAATGGTTTATTATTATTGTTTTATTATTGTGTGAGGTGGACAAAGAATTAAATTGTAATATCATTGTATTGTTGCACCTAGAAGCACCTAGATGGACGTGCAACATGTAGAGATCCTTTTGGATATTCTTGTAACCACTTGATGAGTTGTATTGACACATTGGTATTGTTATTTTATGTTGGGGAATGTAATTGTGATAAAGTACCCAATATTAAATGTGGGTCATGGGTAGTTAAGGAAAACATTAAAAGGTTGGTAAGGAAAATATTATTTTATTGTCACATGGTTTTGGGCACATGGTTTTGATGTAATACCACTTAGTGGTTTTGTGGTTGCTTGTTTCTATAAAAGTACCACAAGGGTAGTTGTTTGGGAGAAGAAGCCAGGTTAGCATTTGTGAAGAAGGAAGCATGGCATGGGATGTGTGGATTCATGCTTGATCACATGGAGTGCTTGGTTATGGCTTGGGTTTTGAAGGCTTTCCATAGTTGTATTGTAATGGACGCATTGCTGATAATACATGATGGATGATGCTTTTGGAGGCTGGGTTTTTCCCTCATGAGGGTTTTCCCAGGGTATATCTTGTGTCACATTTTGTGAGTATGTTGTCTATTCTTTGCATGTGGATCTTATGTGTTGATTTGGTTAAAATCTGAATTTGGGTTATGTGGAAATTGTCATAAAGTTGGCTGCGAATTTCCTTTCAGTTGTCCATATTGTCATTGTGTGTATCATTGTTGTTTGTAGTGTCCATATTCTCAACATTTGGAATGTTTCTATAGGCATCCATGTCAGGTAATGTAGTATGATCAGAATTGAAAAAGATATCATTGTCATACTCATAAGAACTCATGTTTGCGGACTCTTGAGCCTCTTTAGTTTCTCTCCTAGATTTTTGAAGACGGGTTTCAACCATGAACTAGGTATTGACCGAGATGTGTGAGACTAGATGAAAAATGGAAAAAGTATGGAAGACCAAGAGTTGGATGGAATGTAAATGAATCTGAGGTGTACTTGCAATGTCCAAAGTGTAAGACCAAGTATGTATGTAGTAGAGTAGGTGTGACTTCCAAAGAGAGGATAGTTTCTCTTGATGAGGTAAGTTGACCTTGACTCAAAGTAAGACCAAATGAGACCCAAAGGTGATAGACCTTGATGAGAGACCACTTAGTAAAATGTTGTTGTATGTAGTGTGTTGACAAAGTATAGTGAGGACAAGCAAGTGACCTTTTGACTCAAGTTTAGACAAATGTGAATGTAATGTAAGGTGTAAAGCAATGATGGACTTTGTGAGACCCAAAGACAGGTTGAATGCTAAATGAAACCCTGGAGAAATGACCTAGGAAGCTCAAGAATTCTGAAACTGACTGTGTTTGTTTTCTGGACTGTAAAAGTTTTTCAATTTTGAACACAGACGCACCTGTATACTTCACAGACGTGATTTCCTGACACAGACGTGGTTCGGTTTAACACAGATGCGTTTCTGAGATTTTTGTAAAATGCACTTTTGATTCTAGAAATACAGACGCGTTTTTGCCCTTCATAAATGCGGTTATACAACACAGATGCTATTATGTCAGACACAGATGCGTTTCTGCAAAATTTGTGCAATTTTTTTTTTTCAATCTGTGAAGTCATTTTTGTTGTGACCAAATCTGATTGTTTGACTATTTTTCGTGACAAGAAGACACAGTGTTGATGAAGACCCAATGTTTGTAAGTTTCTAGACTCAAAATGACTCCAAGAAAAGTGTGTTGTTTGATGTAAAAATATTTTGCATACACTTGAAGACACAAAAGACACAATGTTTTGTTGTTTGGTCTTGAATGTTCTGAATGTTTAAAATAAGTCAAGCACAATTCTTATGGTTGGCCAAGACAATAGTTGTTGATCCCACATGGGGTTTTACCCCTGAGGCTACGCTATTCAAAGCGGATACTTAGATGCTTGACCTCACTAGCTCCACCCTTGACACTCACTTCTCGGGTCAGCCAAGCATCAGTCCCCATAAAAACTCCCCGTGGCAAACTTTGTATCTTTTTAAAGAACCGTATGTGTGTGGGCCGCTACCAGAGGTCTGACCTCCTGCCCCAACAACTAGAAGGATTTGGGATTCTAAAACAAAAAGGTGCTAGTAAGGGCATCCGCTCATGTGGCCATATATGCGACACTTTTAGCTCTATAAATACAGAAGGCTCCTAGCCAGTAGGGGTTACGCCCTACAACTGATCAAATAAATTTGATCAAACAAGTTTATGAGGAGACATAGTGTTGGTATGAACTAATCAGCACACGTTATCCATAGTTTTCACCATGAATACAGTTGTTTATACTGGTTCGAAAGAGGTGGGTTTTCCTCGCTACCACTTGGGTCGTTCTCTTCTCACTAGTAGTCCTAATGACCACATGGGAAGATAGGCCCTCTAAAGATTAAACAAAAAGAGCCTATTGCTCAAGACACAAAAGACAATGATTCAATTTTAGTGCACCAATTGAAGTGTTTGCTAGTCTATGAAAACAAGGCATACAATAAAAATCCAAAAACCCTTGCCAAAGACCTGCAACAAAGATTTATTAGTAGTTTGTATTGTTTCAAATGATCACCCCTTCCTGCAAGCACACAAGTTAGGTAAATTTTAAATCCAAAAGACTTTGTGAAAATAAGGGCCTTCAACCAAATGATTTTGCTTTCAAGACAAGCTGCACCAATTTTGTTAGCTCGATCTGAAAATGTTAGCTCAAAATAAACCAGATCCGAAACCTTAAATGCAAAACCCAAAACTAAATCAATAACTCAAAATTGGAAACCGGTGCACACAGACGTGATTACCTTCGACACAGACGTGACTTAGAGACACAGACACAGTTCTGTGAGACACAGACGCGGCTACAGAACCCAGACGCGACTTCTGGACACAGATGCGTCTAAAAACACCGCAGACGCGACTTATGAACACAAATGCAGTTTTCAAAATGTGCAAAATAAAATGCTATCGATAACATAGACACGATTCCAGATGTCGCAGACATGCCAGAAAATAAAAAACGCGATCCAAAAGTACGTAGACGCGAAAATATCAAAATGCTGTAAAAAATGTCAGATCTGCAACTTCAAAACACAAAATCTGCAACAAGGATGTTAAATGCAAAAAGGGACAAGAGTCCCACCGGACGTGCCAAAATGTTTATGGTGAAAATGGATAACAATAATAATGATATTGAAAGGCTAAACGAATTCAACCACAAAAACCCTAGCCTAACAACAACAAAGATCCACCATAACATATGAAGATTACCTAAGACAATGCAAATCAAATGAAATCACAAAGATTATACTATCACATGTCCAATAGGGTTTTGATCTCCATTCTTCCTATCTCCATTGATCTTGCTTGATATATTTGCTCTCAGATTTTATATGCACAAGAGCTCAACAAAGAATAGAATGTGGTTGCAAGTAGGATCGTAGTGTAGTCAAGTCATTAAGATGATTCATTAGAATGCATAGAACGATTAGGGTTGATAATGAAGGAAGCATCCTCTTATATAGAAGACACTATATGAAATGGAGGGATAAGATTGAGAGGTGTAAAAGGAGGTCGGCTATGATTATAGGGTAGGTAAAAGAAATAATAAAATAATGAAAGGGGTAGGTAGTGTATGAATTAAGAGATGAATGACATGTGTCATGGGTAGAAAAGGTTAATGAATTAATTAATTAAATAAAGATTTATTTAATTAATAGAAGGAGTGAGATCAATTAAATAAATAAGATATTTATTTAATTTAGGAAAAAGGACAATTTAAATAAATAAATGTATTTATTTAAATGAGAAATAAGGCTAGAAGAAGATAAATGAATTAATTATATAAATAAAGATTTATTTAATTAATAGAAGAATTAGGCTTAAGATATTTATTTAATTAGATTGGACAATTTTGGGTGTCTACAGTCGCTATTCTATGTTTATTTGTTTTCCACTCTTAACTCATAGTTCAACCAAATATGGTTCATCTTGGAATCAATGCACATAAGTTATAATTAGATTATAACCAATCTCCATGGTTTCAAGACCTGAAGAAGGATTCTTATCATCAATTAGATGCATACTTTTGGGAATATAGAAAGACAAAAAAAATATTAGAACCATATTTTTTGTTGAGTCATAATATGATGTGTTAATTTAGCTAAATAAGGGAACCAATGTTGTATTAGGTTTAATTCCATGATGATAGTTGAAGCTTGTTAGAGATAGGGGATTTGTAGCAGTTGGCTTGTTAGGTTATGTCACAATCCCATGAAGGTCCTTGTAAACTGTTAATATCAGTAGACATGAGACTGTTATGTAATGAATTGGATCAGCTAAACCTAGAAGTTCTGTAACCAATGAATCAACTGACTCAAATGTATGTTAATTATCTTATGATGGTCATTTATGACCGTTATTCTTAGTAGACATTAAGCAGTTCACTAGATAGTTGGTTAGTAAACCAGTGAGTTAGTTGGCTCAAGTGTATGCTATTTATCATATGATGGTCGTTAATAACCATTATTGTTAGTACACATTAAGCAGATGGCTTGTTTAGATGGTTGGTAACTAGTGAGTTTGTGGAGCTCAAGAATTGGATGTACAAGTTGAGAAAGGGAGGTGAATACTAACAACGCATTGGTGCTTGCAATGTTAAAACCTTGGCCAAGATGGTGATGCTTTATCTAAGTGATGAAACTGGCCATTTGAATTCCTTTCTCATATTGATTAGCTTAATAATATTTGTTCTATTTTTTTTATCGTTAAAAGATTACCTTCCTTTTAGATAAATTAGTTAGATCCTTATTATGTTGAAGAACATTTAGTTAGTTTTCTCCTTCAACTGAAGTAGTTATGTTTTATTTTGAAATGCTCAATTTTTTATCTTAATATAGATCACAATTTATTTTCTTTAAGTATACAATTAATGGAATATTACATATGGTATCAGAGCAACCAAGTTTGACATTGAACCTTAGGCTTTCCACCTATAAACAAAACTATATACATATGCAGGCGCACCATGGTTAAGATAATATGCAGACACACTATATACAAAACTATATTCACAAGTAAATCTTTTATTCAAATCCACAATATGAAACACAGAGTTTTACTGGAAGAATGCAAGTAACCTTATCTCCTTTAGATAATATCACAAGCAATTGCCTACAAAAAGATGCAGTAATCCACAACATATACACAAATGAAAGACGACTGATTATATTATGTATGTTCATAAAATGGTACAATAGTAAGCCTGAGGCTATATTCTACTTCTTCTCCAATGATCCTTATTGTTACAAAATTTCCCTCATTTATATGAGGGTATACATTGTCACCAAGCATCGTGGCTTTTCAGCACATAACTATTAATTAGCACTTTTCTTAATAAACTGGGAGATATACAAGTTCAGAATTCCTATGTGTTCAATGTACTTATCATCTTTATACATTAGAACGCCATTGTTTAGTGTCCTCATGTCTCTTTCTATCTGGAAATGATTGGATAGAATATGGTTAACACAGAGTAACAATTCTTTCTCCCAATCCAACTCTGCTAGTGCTCGATTCTTCTCATCACTAAACTCTTGTTTCCACTATTCCAACGATGCTAAATCACCATTACTGTAAAAAGAGGGCACCCTAGGGGTATTCCCATCATCTAGCCTCTGAATCTCTTTCCTTAATTGATTTGCCAATTCATCATGGGACTTCAAGTAAGCGTCGACTTCAATTTTCTCACCTAGATTAATCGGACTATTGTCATTCATCATGTCTTCCAATCGAGACCTAAGCCTTTCATGCTCTTTCAAAGCTCTGAATATTCCAATGTATGTTTTCCAATAGATTTCTGAAACTTGCATCATACTTCTGAACCTATGTTCAATGATCTCCAGAATCAACTTATCCATCTTTTGCTGTACCTTTTCTACTTGCCGAGATGTCTTTCAGCCCTGTTCCTCCAATACATAGCATCTATCAAGGCATCCATGGAATCTCTGTCAACACCATATGTCATCCTTGTTTGACTGGTACCTGTATCAATCTGAAGCAATCTTGCTTGCAGCCTCTATTTTTCTTCATCAGTTTTCTCATATAGGCTTTTGTATGTAGAATTTTCTCGGACCAGAAACTCTATCTGATCTTGGTTCAGTCTAGTGACATCCAAATTTAGTTTGGTAGTTGTTCTAGGGTTAGTCTTTCCAACCTGCTACACCATCAAATGTCCAAAAGCTTCTTCTGTATCAACCAATATAGGTCTTTTATCTTTGGGATAGATAGCCCACTGTAGAAGAGCCTTCTGATCTGGATCATATCCTGATCCTCTAAAGAGTTTATCAATCTCTTTTGGCATCATTTGCCTACTTGGGTCCTATTTCTTGAGGAATCCATCAAACAACAAGGCAGAGTTCATGTCCCATCCAGAGTATAATAGCACACCAACTTCCTTAAGCAACTGTCTTCCCTTCTCAGGTGTCATTTCTCTCATCACAAGATCCATCTCCTCTTGTAACTTTTGAAGCTGGTGCTCTTCTTCACTATTTCTCATGTTATTCCTAATTTGAGATCCTTTATGTTGATAGAGAAATGCGGTGAACTCCTTGGAAGCAATGAAGTCACTATCAGCAATGAAATCCTTATGCTCTAGGAATATGATGTCTGACACTTCTCGGACATTCAGTTGTCCTGTTTCCAATTCTATCGGTGTATCCTCTTCATAACCAGGGGGTAATCCTCTCAAGGAGTGAATGGAACGATGCTAGATGTGGAAGTAGGAGACATATGAGCCAAAGGCTCTATATTCCTAATAGTATCAATGTAATCCCTAAAAACATGAGGCGGGACACCCTCAATTATTTCCAATTCATGCTCCACAAGTTTGTTGGTCGACTCCAAGGGGTCTTCAATCTTTTGTAGCACGTTCTCATCCATTTTACTTCTAAAAAGCTTCCATCTATAAGCCTGCATTGCTTTCTCAAAATTTATTCGCTTCACTCTGGCCTCTTCTCTGCCAATGTTCTTAATGAGGTCATTTTGTAGGTAAGATTTATGCTCTCTAGCCTTCAGCTTTTGTGATGACTGGGCTATCCTTATGTATCCTTTAGGATTGAAATTGGACCTTGGATCCCCCATAGCCATGCCATAATAATCCAATTTTGTGTGTAGCAGGCCATAACTCTTTGAAATTTTCACAATAAAATCTGAAAATACTAACAACCCAGGTACAATTGATTGTTTCTCATGGCTTGTCAGATGTTCTGTACTCACTATTGACAGTTGCCTCAGAATTTCTAGACAAGCCACTCTGTTAGGGACTGTAAGTGGTAGTAATTATGGTCTCCCTTTGAACCCGTATACCCTGACTTGTGTGCAGTCTGAAAAACAATACCAATCTCCCCAATTGTGTTCAATTGAGGGATCTTCAACAAAATCTTTTGGTCTTAGGAATCTTTGAACCTCTGGTGCAAGGGCATGATCGCACGGGCATCCTAATAGTCTATATAATGGCTTGACAAAGAACTCCTCAAAATGCCAATATTGAGTATTCACATACCCTTGGTCCCATGAAGAAACCCATAGTTGCACTGGTTTTCTCATCCTAGCATTGTCATATGTCCTGACACATACCTCTTCTGGCCATAACCCTTCATCTTGGCCCACATACAATAGAATATGCATAAGTAAGGAATAATGCTTGAAATTAACATTGATGACATCCCCCTTTAACTTTTCTAACCCATGATTCAAAACCTCAACCAAATAAGCAGAAAAAATCAAAGAAGAGGGGGTCCTTAGACTGCAAATCGGCACAAATGACCATGGCTGCAATATCCATCAAAGGATGGGGGATGGGGTTTTATCCCTAGCACTTGGGCAACGCAATAATAGGCATACTTGAAATATGGATGGAAAGAGTTGACATCATAGGGAGCTTTGTCATCCTGACCTAGTGGCATTAAGGACCCTACATTCCTAGGTCTATGTATAGGGAGTCTCCACATTTTGTAAATGTGCTCTAGGTTAAAATATTCACTTGTTAACTTCTTGAGGTCAATCAATTCTTCAAATCCCCAATCCAACTCGAACACGGTGTCAATAACCTCCTTTCTGATTGCAAGAATTGGCTCACCCATGTAGTTATATATGGTCCTGGTTTTAGGGTCATAATTGTTTGCCAATGCCTTCATGAGCTCCACATTCACGAATACATTAGCCACAACTAACCTTCCTAAGTTCAATCACCATAAATTGTTGATAGGTTGAGGGGCAAGTCTTTTGTTGTACCCATATATGAATAATTCATACCCTCTCAATTTTGTCCATATGTCTCCAAGATCCTCAAACCGGTCCTCCAGGCCTTCCTCATCAGCTCTAATCTTCTTGGACCTCAAACTAGATGATGGGCACTAGTCAATCAAGTCTTGGGCCAAAGAACACCCTTCCCTTTTCTGTCTTTTAGGTTTTTCTTCTGCAGTGATAGGTTCTTTTCCCTTTCTGGTTTTATTAGTTTTAGATGATGATTCCATTTGAATTTTAAAAAAGAGGTCTGTGTGCAAACAACTTACTTGGAATTACTGAGCTTTATCTATGAATTCGCCCAATTCTTGCTTTCAGTTCATCGCTTGTGAATTCCTTAATGCATTGTCCTTTGATGTTGATCCACTACTTATGTCGTATTTAATCAGTTAGTAATGGCCGTTTTGGACAACAGTCACTTGGGCACACGTTTGAATTTAATGAAGATGTGATCTTTCATGGGATTTGTTTTTGATTTTCGCGGCAATCAATAATCATTTCGATGAGGATATGTCTTTCAATCATTTGTTTCTTTATTCCATTGATCTCTTTGTTTCTATCGACAATACTTTTTTTTTGAATATTGCTTTGATCAAGTATTTTTTTCCTTCATCGAAATACTGTATTCAGGCAATATGGCTGTCTCCTCATCAAAACATATCTGATATCCATCAGGTCTTATGTCGAAGAAACCTTGGGCTTTGGTGTCCTCCTTTATTTTTCCATCAAAATACTTCTTTCATCTATATCACTATGCTCTGTCGATGAATGAGTCTATTATCTCACCAATAAAGTTACATCGGCAAAACCACGCATATCAAGAACATGCCTTTTAACCTCCTTGAAACCTATATCCTCATTGATATCTTTTATCGATGTAGCTTCCTTTTGTTTGATCGATATTATTCTTTCGATGAAAATGCTCCTTCGGTCGGTACTTTTTATGTTGCACCGATAGTATTATTTCCTCGAGAACTTTTCCCATCAATGAAGACCCTCTCTACTTTCTTTGATATCTTTTGTCGATGAAGTTATTATCTTCGGTGAGTCCTTTTTGGAATTCATCAGCGTTTCCTTCCTTCGATGGTTCTTTTATATCGATGAGACATCACTGGGTCTCATCGATCCAGATTCAAAAGGTATTGATGAGACCCAGTGATGTCTCATCAATATAAAAGAGCCATCGAAGGAAGGAAATGCCGACATCGATAATAATAATTATTTTTTGATAAAAATTATCATTGTTGAAATTACGACGACTACCAAGCTTTCGACCGACGATGTAATCGGCGGACATACAGCGTTGGTAGAGTCCATTGGATTGTCGTATTTCTGATGAGTATGGCATTGTTGACCAATCCGACACCGAGTTTTTGACGGTTGATTTTGTCGGCACTCCGATGAAAATTCATCGCAAATCCAACAAACGGCTGTCGGAAATCAGCTTCGAATGTACTAGTGCATTCAACTAGGTATTATATCTTTTAAGTAAATACTTTCTTTATAGTGAATGAACATCAATGTAAGATTAATACCTATTATTATTTATGTAACTATTTTCTTGTAATAATAGAAATAAAAGAGATAGATAATTATAAAAAATAATAATGTAAAATTTCTCATATATATATAAATTAAATAAATGATAATTTTATATTTCAATATTATATATTAAAAAAAAATAATCTATTCATGTTTTAGTACCATTTGAGTTAAAAAAAAAAGAAAGAAAAGGCATTACAAATACATAAGAACATAAACATGAGAGAAAAAAAGACCCAAACATTGCTGGAAGATTAGAAGAGATTCGTCTAGTTATTGGTTTCAAATCCAAATGCGATCTATTGAAGAGGATCCACATAAATTGGCAATTCATCATTGTGCATGGGATGAGATAATAGCTTGTGTATGCCAATGAAATAGTCCAATGCCACCGTAATAATATTTGGCTTCGCGTAATCTAACAAATACTAAAAATTCATCATTGTGTCATCAAATTCATCACAAATGAGACCAACCTTGATCACAAATAACAACTCAACATTGAAACCACTAGCCAAAAGGTTAGAGAATCCATAAAAACACAAATAGGAAAATATCCATGAGAAAATGACTATGAAAGCAAAGCAGAATCAAGAATTGTGTAATGCCCTGCCAAGAAACCCTAAAGGATTCAACTAAAACAGTAAAAAAGGAGTGAAAATATATTTTTTAAACAATAATGAACATATGATTGAACTAATATGAAAGATTGCATATCATTGCACAAGCGCAAGACTTAAACTACAACTGCTAAAGGGTTTTCCAATGTGGTCAAATTAATTAAACTAATCAATACTTAAGGTTAATTAATATACTTAAGGTATCATTAAACATTCATGAACTTAAATAAAGAAAACAATGATTGAATCATACATCTTCACTTAATAACATAAACATTCCTAAGGCCACACTCATAACAATTCATTCCATTGCATTGAATCAATAATTTCATTTAATTAAATAAAAGTCTACCATCTAAGTCTCATCACAATTGCATTGCATTTTCATCACAAGGTCTCTTAATAATACATCATGTATACATCTTTTCCATGAAGGCGCACATAACCATAGGATACATCTAACTGCATAAGGTCCAAGAGATACAAGAATGATCCAAAAAGTACAAAGGAAATCCAACTGGAACATGGAGATGAAAAAACCCAAGAGAGAAAGCTGGAGCATGTGCGAAGAAAATCCTCACAGAACTTGAACAAAACACTTGATGGAAAATGGCACTACCACGCGACCATGTGGCCCAAAAGGAACCACCCCTCCATGCTAGGAGATAGAACCTCAAGAAAGCCAAAAATAAAGAAACACATGGTTCAAATAATCTCACCAGGCAACCACATAAGACATAAATATAGAAATATGATTCTAACAAAAATCTCCAGGTGTTACCAACACAAAACTATGTACTAGTGAACATTAGAGAAGAGTGTCATCACATGGTTTGGAATGGGTTTTCTTGGAAGGCCTCCATAGGCCTTGACCCCCATCCTGGGTTATCCTGGCTACCTCTCCTAATCCCTCAACCCCCATCCAAACACTCATGCAAACCCAACAAACCTTTCGTGAGGACAAGGTAGTTGGTTTTGTCATTCCAGGCCTTCCCATTGCATCCTGAGTCTGTACAAGCACTCAACCATAAAAGGGGTACAATTAAACTTGATTAGTGTTTTAACTACTTAACCCCCTAATAATTATTAGGTTATCACTTAATTACCCAGCTTCCGAGGGGTTATCTTGGTAGCTAGTTTGGGCTCCGATCCCCACCCAGAAGCCACTCTTCCTTACGAAACTGCACAACCTCCAAAGAACTCCAAGGCAATAAAAAAAAAGAATACTGATAAACTGACTTGGTTACAAAAACTGTCTACCAAGGTTTAACCAATAGGAGGTGTTACAATGGCAATTCGGTCAACTCGCATGACATGACCACATGAAGGAAAAAAAACAAGTCAAAGATCAAGAGCTTAGCACTTTCACAATACAACATTAAGGTCGAGACTCGTTACTAAATTAATTCAGAAAAATAATAAAATTTCCCTCAATATGTATCCAATAAGATTTTCCAACAAAATGTAAAATAAAAGACATTCATTTCCAAAATATACAAATAGCAGATTCTTTAAAGATTTAACCCATATCAATAAAACTTATATTTCCAATGATATCGAACTTGTAACAATATAATTCCATCTAAGGACAAAAATATATTCA
This sequence comes from Cryptomeria japonica, assembly GCF_030272615.1. Classification (NCBI taxonomy): domain Eukaryota; kingdom Viridiplantae; phylum Streptophyta; class Pinopsida; order Cupressales; family Cupressaceae; genus Cryptomeria; species Cryptomeria japonica. The sequence continues at coordinate 655,120,668 of NC_081408.1, forward strand.
CCAAAAGGGTTTACATTATGCCAATTCCAATTATATAGATCTCAAGCTTACTAATATAGATCATACATCTGCACTTAATAACATAAACATTCCTAAAGCCACATTTATAACAATTCATTTCATTTCATTGAATCAATAATTATATTTAATTAAATAAAAGTGTACCATCTAAGTCTCATCACAATTACATTGCATTTTCATCACAAGGTCTCATAATAATACATCATGTCTATATCATAATTACATATTTTCCATGAAGGAACACATAACCATAGGATACATCCGACCACATAAGGTCCAAGAGATACAAGAATGATCTAAAAAGTAGAAAGGAAATCCAATTGGAACATGGAGATGAGCAAATCCAAGAGAGCAAGATGGAGCATGTGCGAAGCCAATCCTCATAGAGCTAGAACAAAACACCTGATGGAAAATTTTAGTACCACCTGACCAATGTGGCCCAAAAGGAACCACCCCTCTGTGCTAGGAGATAGAAGTAAGGCCCTCAAGAAAACCACAAAGAAAGAAACACATGGTCTAAAACATCTCACCGGGTAATTACATAATACATAAACATAAAGATACGATTCTAACAAAAAGCTCAAGGTGTTATCAACACAAAACTATGCACTAGTGAACATAAGGGAACAATGCCATCGCATGGTTTGGAATGGGTTATCCTAGCAGGCCTCCATAGGCCCCAACCCCCATCTTGGGTTATCCTAGTAGGCCTCTATAGTCCCCAACCCCCATCCTGGGTTATCCTGGCATCCTCTCCCAAACCCCTAGCCCCCATCCAAACACTCATGCGGACCCAACAAACCTTTCGTGAGGACACGATAGTTGGTTTTGTCATTCTAGACCTTCCCATTGCATTCTGAGTTTGTACGAGCACTCAACCATAAGCAAGACACAATTAAACTTGATTAGTATTTAAGCTACCCAACCCCTTAATAATTATTAGGTTATCACAGGTAATTATCCAACTTCTGAGGGGTTATTCTGGTAGCCACTTTGGGCTCTGACCCCCACCTAGAAGCCACTCTTCCTTATGACACTAGACAACCTCCAAAGAACTCCAAGGTAATAAAACAAAATCTAAATACACACAAGGAGTTCAAGCATAGTGATAAATAGACTTGGTTATACAAACCCTCTACCAAGGTTTAACCAACAGGAGGTGTTACAATCACAATTCGGTCAACTCATATGACATGACCACATGAAGGAAAAAAACAAGTCAAAGATCAAGAGCTTAGCACTTTCAGAAAACATCATTAAGGTCGAGACTCATTATTAAATTAATTCAGAAAAATAATAACATTTCCCCTAATACATTTCCAATAAGCTTTTCCAACAAAATCTAACATAAAAGACATTCATTTCCAAAATACACAAATAAAAGATTCTTTAAAGATATAACCCATATCAGTACAACTTATATTTCCAATGATATCCAACTTGTAACAATATAATTCCATCTAAACATAAAAAATATACATGTATATATAGATGTATATCTATGTATATATGTATATATATGTATATCTATATATATATGTACATATATTTGTATATATAGAGATACATATATATACATATATATAGATATATACATATATATAGATATATATATACATATATATAGATATATATACACACACATATATACACATATATACATACATATACATACATATATATTTGTATATGTATATATATATGTATATGTATATATGTATGTATGTATGTATGTATGTATGTATATGTATATACATATATGCAATATAAATACATACATACATACATACATACATACATACATATATACATATACATACATACATACATACCTATATATATGTATATATATGTGTGTGTGTATGTATATGTATGCATATATATGTATATGTATACATATATATGTGTATATATGTATGCATAAATATATGTATATATACACACACACATATATATATATATAAATATATGTGTGTGTACACACACACACATATATACATATATACATACATACATACATACATACATACACATATTTACATATATATACATTTACATATATATGTGTGTGTGCATGTCTATGTGTATGTATATGTATGCATATATATGTGTATATATGTATATATCTGTATATATGTATGCATACATATATGTATATATATGTATATATACACACATATATTTATATATACATATACATATATGTATGTATATGTACATATACACATATGTATATGTATATATATACATATATATATACACATATATACATATATATACATACGTATATACAATATATTTGTATATGTATGTATATATGTATATGCGTATATACATACATATATACACATATACATACACATGTAAATATGTATATATGTATTTATATACATATAACATATATGTATATATGTATGTATATATGCATATGTACATACATATATACACATATACATACATATATATATGTATATGTATATGCATATACACATACATATATACACATATACATATACATATGTAAATATGTATATATGTATGTATATACAAATATATGTATATATGTATATACATATATGCATATATACATACATATATATATGTACATAAATATAAATATATATATACATATATATACATACATATATGTATGTATATGTATATATGTATATGTATATGTATATATATATATGTATATATATATATATATATATATATATATATATATATATATATATATATCTCACATACTAAAACAAGATACTAATCTGAACTTAAAATATATATATAAAACAAAAAATTATTTAACATACAGAAGGGAACTGAATAATACACATTGGGAAGTAATCAACAAAATTCCATACTCTGTATGTATATATGTATATACATATATATGTTGACATTTTGTGTTTATTGGCATTTTGCGTATAGATTGCATTAATGATATGTTGTCATAGATGTCAATTGAACTGGTAAAAGATGTTGATGATGAAGACAACTTAGTGGAACTTGAAGCATTGTTGGAAAAATGACTACCTAGAGGCACTAGTAAATATAGAGGTAAGCTACCTTTAAAATGTTTTGCATGCAACAAGATTGGTCATATAGAAGCAAACTGCCCTAATGGTGAAAATGATTACAAGAGAGACAAATTTAAGAAGTACAAGGGTAAAGGAAAGAGAGATTGTCTTGTAGCTATTGATAGTGGTATTACTAATGATAAATATGATGATGATGTTAGTGAAGATATTGTGTTTGTAGCAATTAAGGAAGAAGTATCAGATCAAAAGTCACTAGTATCCAGAATGGATAACTCTGATGATTGGATCATTGATAGTGGTTGTTCACATCACATGACCGATGATCGGAGCAAATTTCTTTCCCAGAAGGAATTTGATGGCGGTTTTGTCAAATTTGGCAATGATTCACCCTATATGGTAAAAGGTAAGGGAGTTATTTCTCTTAATGGGAAGAGTAGTGCTGATGATGTCTATTGGGTTGATGGCCTAAAGCACAATCTATTATGTGGCATAACTTAATGACAGAGGTTACCCACTAGAGTTCAGAAATGGTATATGCAAAATCTTTGACAACAAAGGTGAATTAATTGAAACCGGGAAATAGACCAGAGGTAATCTATTTCATCTCAATCCTAAAGTTAACAATTGTTTGATTGCAAAAATAGATGATAGCTGGTTGTGGCATAGGATATTTTGTCATATAAATTTTGACAATATTATTAAAGTAAGCAAGTCTAAGATAGTAAGAGGTCTACCTCAGCTAGACAAACTGGTTAATGGTCTTTGTAAAGAATGTCAACTAGGAAAGATGACTTCTTCAACTTTCAAGAGCAAGTCCTTCTCAGCAGAGCACTTGTTAGATTTGATTCATAGAGACCTATGTGGAACAATAAGAACAAGAAGCAATCAAGGTGACAGATACTTCATGATCTTCACTGATGATTGTTCAAGGATGATGTGGGTCACATTCTTGAAGGATAAGATTGAAGATTTTGGAAAATTCAAGGCATTCAGAGCCTTAGTTGAGAAAGAGAGTGGCAAAAGATAAAATGTCTAAGAATAGATCAAGGTGGTGAATTCACTTCTACAGAGTTCACTAAATATTATGATGATAATGGTATCAAGTGGTAGTTTTCTGCACCAAGGACACCACAACAAAATGTTATAGTAAAGAGAAAGAATCAGTTAGTGGTTGAAGTTTCTAGAACTATGTTGATACAAGGAGGTGTATCAAAAACCTTTTGGAAAGAAGTTGTAAGTACAACTGTCTACACAATGAACCGAGTTCTGGTAAAAAGAGGTAAGGACAAAACCCCATATGAGTACTGGTATGGGAGATCCCCTGATGTTAGCTATTTGAAAATATTTGGTAGCAAATGTTTTATTAAAAGAGGTGACTACACAAGCAAGTTTGAAGCTAAGAGTGATGAAGGCATATTTATTGGCTATTCCACTAAGAGTAAGGGCTATAAATGCTTCAACAACCAAACATGAAAAATTGTTGAGAGTGTTGATGTTCATGTAGATGAATGTCCTAAAATATTAGAAGGAACCAGTTTTGAGAAGAAGGATGAAGATCCTTGCATTTTGCTTTTAGAACCCGAAACTATTAAATCAAAAATCAGTAAAACAAATCCTAATGTACTTGTTCAACCAAAACAAATAAATTCAGAGGAAGATGACAATGAAGAAGATGAACCTAAAGAGAATGATCATGTTATTCCTAGGTATGTGAGACTAAATCACAGTCTTGAACAAATAATTGGGGATAAGGATGCTGGAGTACTAACTAGAAGGAGAATAAGAGAGAACTCTTGCATGATATCCACCTTTGAACCCATAAGTGCTAAAGAGGCATTTGGTGATGATTATTGGGTGAAAGCTATGGAGGAGGAGTTGGAACAAATTGAGAAAAACAACACTTGGACCCTGGTACCCCAACTGGTAAACAAGAATGTTATAGGTACTAAATGGGTATTCAAAAACACGTTAAATGAAGATGGTGTTGTAGTTCTCAATAAGGCAAGATTAGTATGCAAAGGTTATGCGCAAGAAGAAGGAGAAGACTATGGAGAAACTTTTACACCATTAGCAAGATTGGAAGATGTTAGGATACTACTTGCATTTGCAACTCATAAGAAGTTCAAAGTATACTAGATGGATGTCAAGTTTGCATTCTTCAATGGGATACTGGAAGAAGAGGTTTATATAGAGCAACTTGATGGTTACGCATTGACAAATAAGGAAGACATGGTATGCAAACTGCATAAAGCTTTGTATGCACTAAAGTAGGCACCCAGAGTATGATATGAATGACTTCATACTCATCTGATGAAGATAGGCTTTGCTAGAACTAGTGATGACATCAACATTTATCTCAAGTCTGAAGGAGATAATATACTGGTTAGTGAAGTATTTGTAGATGACATTATATTAGGAGGAAATGTTGACATGAGTAATTATTTTGTAGATGAAATGAAGAATGAATTTGAGATGTCATTAGTAGGGGAAATAATTTTATTCATAGGCTTACATATACAATAGATGAAGAATGGTATTTTCATTACTCAATCCAAGTATGTGAAGGAGGTTTTGCAGACTTTTGGTATGAGTGACTGTAAACTAGTTGGAACCCCAATGGTTATAGGTTGTAAATTGTCCAAGGAAGTAAGTCTATAGATGAAAAGGAATTCAGGTCAATGATTGGCAAACTACACTATGTTGTTCAAAGTCAATCGGATATTGCCCATGCAGTTGGTATTGTGGCTAGATTTCAGAAGAATCCAAAGGAGGCACATCTGATGACAACTAAGAGAATATTTAGATATCTGAAAGGTACTATTGATTATAGATTATGGTATCAATATGGTGGAGATTTTGACTTGTAGGCATACACAAATACTGATTGGGCAGGAAATATTGATGACCGGAAGAGTACTATTGGTGGAGCATTCCTTTTAGGAGGAAGGCTAGTCTCATGGAGTAGTAAAAAGCAGAGTTGCACTTCACAATCTACCACTGAAGCTGAATATGTAGCACCTTATATGAATTTCACACAAGCTATGTGGATAAGGCACATTTTGGAAGGTTTGAAGAGGAAAATATCAGAACCTATAAAGATTTTGTGTGATAATACAAGTGCAATAAACATTTTTAAAAATCTTGTTTTGCACACAAGGACTAAGCACATTGAATTAAAATATCACTTCTTGAGGGAAAAAGTTCAAAGTAAAGATGTTATCTTGGAGCATGTTTCTACCAAGGAGCAGCTTGCAGATATCTTTACCAAACCTTTGCCTAAGACCACTTTTGAGTATCTTAGAAGTCAATTAGGGGTTGTCCCTCTTCATGAAGTCAGTTGAATATGATGCTGATTGCATCAGTCCCTGGATTACTTGTAGAATCTTATATGGATTGATGAAAGAGTGTATGTATTTCACACGAGGAGCATCAAGTTGCAGAATGATGCTGATATACAGTGAGAGAAGAATTACATGTTTTACTTTCACTTTGGCATTGCTGACAAAGGGGGAGAAGAATTATGTGATTTAGGAGAAGAATTATGTGATTTATGAGAAGAATTGTGTGTCTGATAAGGTGAATACTTGGTAATGTAAACCAAGATTCCTACTCACCAACGACAGGCTGAAGACACATAGAGCAAGGTGAATACTTGGTAATGTAAACCAGGATTCCTATTCACCAATCTTAGCAGCAATCAGAGGTGTTGATATTTGTATTGCCATCAATACCAAAGGGGGAGATTGTTGGAATTTTGAGTTTATTGGCATTTTGCATAGAGATTGCATTAATGATATGTTGTCATTGATGTCAATTGAACTAGTAAAAGGTATTCATGTTATTAATGATATTGTTGTTTTTGATATTGGCCAGTAACTGGTAAGAAGAGAGTTGTAGATGATATTTTAACCTGTATGTAAAGTTTGTGAGTTGAACCAATGAACTGGTGTAAAGGGTCAAACCTTTCTAAGTAATGTAACTGGTAAACCCT